>NC_133658.1:826140898-826440898 GCF_037893015.1 Macrotis lagotis
ATCTTCTGAATCCAGGTGCAGCCCTCTAGTTGGTAGTTAGCTCTTACCCCTACAAACCCATGTGAAATCAGATCAAGAAAATATCAAATTTTGGGAAAAAAAAGGTTATAAGAAAGGGAGAGCAGCCCAGAGATGCTTATCACCAACACAAGTAGCACCCCTCTTGGCTTTGTTTGGACAGTGGCATGAACAGCCCTAGGCTGATGTGGAAACTGAACAAGATGAACTCTAAGATATCTTCCACCAGGACAGAGTTCATGGGATCTGGGCTCCCTTTCAGCTCAATCTCAGTTTTAGTTAGTTGAATATACCTTGCTCTGTGACCTTGGGCAAGCAAGCCCCTTTCTTTCTTTTTGAACACTTCATTTCTTTCTCTTGAGAATCAAGAGTCAGATATGATAAGGTTTCTTAATTTTTTGTGTGTGTTATCATAGACTGGTGGCAATCTGTTAAAGTCTATTGGCCCCTTGTCAAAATAATGGCTTTTTAAAATGCATAAAATTAGACAAAATTACAAAGGAAACCAATTATATTGAAATTCAGTTATTTGTATATACATATGTGTGTGTGTTTCTTTCTATGGACTCCAGGTTAAGAATTCTATTGTATTAAATAATCAGTAAACTTTTTTTTCAATTTTCACATAATTTTTTGAGGGTTTAGAAGAGGTTAAGTCATTTTTACCATAGGTATCTATTTCTTTGCTACTATCTACTTCCAAACCCTCAAGTCAGCAGGCTCCTAGATTCCAAGTATAAAGAAACAATTGATGAGTTTTTATAAATAGGCACAATAGTATGGATAGGGTGAGGTTGGAGTCCTTCTAGTCTTATTTTATAATATGCTACGGTCTTGTATCATTACCTGTCTGAATGTGTCTATCATTTCCCTTCCTCAGAGACCCAACTAAAATGCCATCTTCTACAAAAAATATTTCTCAGATTCTCTGTTAATTATTTCTTATTGATCCTTTACATAACTTGTTTGCACATATTTATGTCTCCCCATAGACTGAGCTGCAGGGATTATCAGTTGTCTTTTTTCTTATTTTTTTAAGCCTCAGGGTTTAGGACAGTGCCTAGCACATGAGAACTTAATAAATGTTTATTGACTGACTGACTCAGAAACACACCTGAGGAAACCTTTCCAGCTGTTTCCCCTTGGTAAGAAGGCAGGTGCAAATATTCTTAATTATGCCTCTGGCAAAACTTCTCTCCTGGCAGCAGTAACAGCATAGTACAAGGGGGTCATTAGTTTCACTTTTGGAATATTTCCCCTTTTCCTAAGTCATGATGAATCTGACCTTGACTGTTAGGCTTGGTCATGGAACCTCAAAGGGTTCTCTTGTTCTCTAGTGAGGACATAAACTTAATGGGGAATCAAGTCAACTTTACAGCAGTCATTTCAGTTACTTCTCACTTTATAACCCAATTTAGAATTTTCCAGGCAAAGATACTAAAGTGCTTTGTTATTTATTTTTCCAGCTCATTTTACATAAAGGAAACTGAGGTAAGCAAGGTTAAGTGACTTGCCCAGGGTCACACAGCTAGCAAGATGTCTGCACTGGATTTGAACTCTTATCTTTCTGATTCCAGGTCTATCCTTCTATCGTATCCTGTACCACTTCACTGCCTACTCTTTAGTTAGTTCAAGGGAAATATGGATCTTCCACTAGCTGTGCACCAAAAGGAAGAATGTGTCTACCTTGGGCAAAAGCTTGTCCCTTAGCCCTTCACCTTTATCATAGGTTTGTGGATCCAAAGCTGAAAGGATTCTTCACAGTTGACTGGTTGCCCCCCCCCCCCTTATTTTATAAATGAAGAAACCAACCCCGTCAAAGTAGCAGAGGCCAAACCAGAATCCTCCACTTATAAATCAGGTACTTTTTCCATCCAAAAGTAGTTAGCCTATGTGCACCAAATACTGGAGAATGTTACATCAACAGTGATAGTGTATTTTATTTGTGTGTAGCATTTTCAAGTCTCCAATCTTAGGTTACATTATAACAATTTTATGAGCTTATAAACCAAAAGAGGACTTCATTTTATTACTGTTCTAACTGGTAATATTTCCATTTGTAGCTATAGTATTTTATAATTTATAAAATTCCTTACATACATTATTTTATTTAATCTCTCCAATAGCCCTTTGAGTTTAGTAAAATAGATATTTTGCAGTTGAGGAAACTAAGGCTTGGAGGTTTAAAAAAAAAGAAAAACAACCTTACCCCAAGTCATATAGAAAGTTTGCAGAAAGTCTAGATGAAAAATGAGCTTCCTAGTTCCAAAGTTTAAACAATTTGCCTTATCCCATATCTTATCTCTTTATTTATAGGGAGACTGAGGCAAGGCATAAGTGGGTTTTGAATGACATCCATATATTCTGAACACTTTGGTAAATGCTGCCAGGTCTAGCAGATTGAAAATGTACTCAGTTGTCACAAAATGGCTCAAAGTCAGAAACTAAATTCACAGGCTTCAGATTTTCCATGTCACATATGAGCCACAAAAAACTCCATTCTATGTGTTAGCATTTATGATTCAACATGGAATAGTGGAAAGAACCTTTAACCAGGACTCAGAAAGCCTCATTTCTAGCTCTTATTCTGCAACTTGATAATGGCATTTACTTCTGTGAGCCTCAGTTTTCTTACCTGTAAATGCTATGCTGTATCCCTCACAGGGTTTTAGTGAGGATAAAACATGCTTTGTAAATAATAATAAAGTAGTAAAGTGCTTTGCAAATATAAACTAATTGCAATATCATCCTCATTTTCCTTCCACCAGATCCTTGGTTTGCATCTTTGCTCTCATAGGTAAGTTTTTGCTTATCTTTCAGCTCTAGCACAGGTTTCCCCAACCTCACTTTCCAGGACTTCAGTGCATTATTAGAACATCATCTTTTTGAGGGCAGAGACTCCCTTATTTGCTTATATTTATATCCTCAGCCCTTAGCCTAGTTCCTGGAGTATATTAATCAGTTAATAAATGTCCCTGCTCTCTTTCTCTATCTATCTACTTAACCTATATGGATAGACTTGCATGAAATAATAAAAAGTGAAATGAACAGAACCTAAAGAATGTTGTATACAATAATAGTATTATTGCTTTAAGAATAACTTTGATGAACTCACCACCAATGAGGAGGAAATTAAAGTAATAATTCAAAATTATTTTGCCCAACTTTATGCCAATAAATTTGATAATCTAAGTGAAATGGATGAATATTTACAAAAATATAAATTGCCCAGGTTAAATGAAGAAGAGATTAAATACCTGAACAACCCTATCTCAGAAAAAGAAATTCAACAAGCCATTAGTGAACTCCCTAAAAAAAAAATCTCCAGGGCCTGATGGATTCACAAGTGAATTCTACCAAACATTTAAGGAACAATTGGTTCTAATCCTATATAAACTCTTTGGAAAAATAGGGAAAGATGGAACTCTGCCTAGCTCTTTCTATGAAACCAATATGGTACTGTTACCTAAACCAGGAAGAGTTAAAACAAAGAAAGAAAATTATAGACCTATTTCCCTGATGAATATAGATGCAAAAATCCTAAATAAAATCTTAGCAAAATGACTACAACAAGTCATCACTAGGATAATACATTATGATCAAGTAGGATTTATTCCAGGAATGCAGGGTTGGTTCAATATTAGGAAAACTGTTAGCATACTCAATTATATCAATAACAAACCTATCAGAAACCATATGATCATATCAATAGATGCTGAAAAAGCTTTTGACAAAATACAGCATCCATTCCTATTAAAAACACTAGAGAGTGTAGGAATAAATGGACTGTTCCTTAAAATAATTAGCAGTATCTATCTGAAACCATCAACAAGCATTATACTCAATGGGAAGAGGCTAGAGGTATTCCCAATAAGATCAGGGGTTAAACAAGGGTGCCCATTATCACCACTACTATTCAATATTGTATTAGAAATGTTAGCATCAGCAATTAGAGAAGAAAAAGAAATTAAAGGAATTAGAATTGGGAAGGAAGAGACAAAACTCTCACTATTCGCAGATGACATGATGGTCTACCTAGAGAATCCCAAGAAATCATCTAAAAAACTACTGGAAACAATTAGAAATTTTAGCAAAGTTGCAGTTTATAAAATAAACCCCCATAAATCCTCATCCTTCCTATATATGACTAGCAAGAAACAGCAGGAAGAGCTAGAAAGAAAAATTCCCGTCAAAATAACCTCAGATAGTGTAAAATACTTGGGAGGCTATTTGCCAAGACAGACTCAGAATCCTTTTGAAAACAATTATAAAACACTTCTCACACAAATTAAATCAGATTTAAATAACTGGGCAAATATCAACTGCTCATGGATAGGTAGAGCTAATATAATAAAAATGACAATTCTACCAAAACTAAACTATCTGTTTAGTGCCCTACCAATCAAAATTCCAAAAAATTACTTTAATGAGTTAGAAAAAATTTTAAGTAAATTCATATGGAGAAATAAAAAGTCAAGAATTGCCAGGAGCCTAATGAAAAAAAATGCAAATGAAGGTGGCTTAGTACTACCCGATCTAAAATTATATTATAACGCATCAGTCATTAAAACTGTTTGGTATTGGCTAAGAAATAGAGTGGTGGACTAGTGAAATAGACTAGGTGTAAAAGCAGGAGAGGATTATAGTAATCTGCTGTTTGATAAACCCAAAGAGTCAGGCCACCAGGATAAAAACTCCCTCTTTGATAAAAACTGCTAGGATAATTGGAAGTTAGTATGGAAGAAACTTAGATTAGACCAACACCTCACACCCTTTACCAAGATAAGATCCAAATGGTTACAGGATTTAGATATAAAAAACAATACTATAAGCAAATTAAAAGATCAAAGACTAGTCTACCTGTCAGATCTATGGAAAGGGGAACAGTTTACAACTAAGGAAGAGTTGGAGAACAGCACCAAAAACCAATTAGATGATTTCGATTACATTAAATTAAAAAGGTTTTGCACAGATAAAACCAATGTAATCAAGATCAAAAGAAAAGTAGTAAATTGGGAAACAATCTTTGCAACTAATGATTCTGACAAAGGACTCATTTCTAAAATATACAGAGAACTGAGTCATATTTTTAAAACAAAAAGCCATTCCCCAATTGACAAATGGTCAAAGGATATGCAAAGGCAATTTACAGATGAGGAGATCAAAGCAATCCATAGCCATATGAAAAAATGCTCTAAATTATTAATTATTAGAGAAATGCAAATTAAAGCTTCGCTGAGGTACTACCTCACACCTCTCAGATTGACCAGTATGAACAGGAAGGATAATGATCATTGTTGGAAGGGATGTGGGAAATCTGGGACACTATTACACTGTTGGTGGAGCTGTGAACTCATCCAACCCTTCTGGAGAGCTATTTGGAACTATGCCCAAAGGGCAACAAAAATGTGCATACCCTTTGACCCAGCAATACCACTACTGGGTCTATACCCTGAAGAGATGAGGAAAAAGGGTAAAAACATTACTTGTACAAAAATATTTATAGCAGCCCTGTTTGTGGTGGCAAAGAATTAGAAATCCAGTAAATGTCCTTCAATTGGGGAATGGTTTAGCAAACTGTGGTATATGTATGTCATGGAACACTATTGTTCTATTAGAAGCCAGGAGGGACGGGATTTCAGGGAAACCTGGAGGGATTTGCATGAACTGATGCTGCGTGAGATGATCAGAACCAGAAAAACACTGTACACCCTAACAGCAACATGGGAGTGATGTTCAACCTTGAAGGACTTGCTCATTTCATCAGCGCAACAATTAGGAACAATTTTTGGCTGTCTGCAAAGGAGAGTACCATCTGTATCCAGATAAGTAGCTGTGGAGTTTGAACAAAGTACAAGGACTATTCTCTTTAATTCGGAAAAAAAAAACCCAGATGTCTTATGCTTTGATCTGGTTACCTCTGAGAATTCTGTTCTCTTTAAGGATATGATTTCTCTCTCATCACACCCAATTTGGATCGAGGTACAACATGGAAACAAAGTAAAGACTGAAGGAGTGCTATCTGTGGGGTGGGGGTGGGGGGAGGGAAGCAAGATTGGGGGAAACTGTAAAACTCAAATAATATGTATAATAAAAATTAAAAAAGAATACTTATAGGGATTTAGAGTGATTGAAGTAATATGTTCATGTGTTGAACAAGGTTAGTTGTATTGAAGTTCAATGTTAAGTTTTTAATTAAATAATTTTCACTCTTAATAAAAAAAGAATAACTTTGAGTATCAAAATTCAATATTATAAATATCCAAATTAACTACAAAGACCATATGAATCTGCACCCAGAGAAAGAACTGATAAAGAGAAGTATGGATGGAATGATTTTACATCCATGTACTTATTTGTTTCTAATAGTAGTCATCTCTTGGATGGGGGACAGAGAAAGGGAAGAAAATGAAAGAAATTTACCTGATGACCTTATTATATGTTTAAAAAGAATAGCAAGTTGTACATAACTGATTTGCAGTTTCACGTGCAATTTTTGTTTATTATACAAGGATATGGAAGTGCATATTTTTCCATAAATTAAAAATCAAATTAATTTTTAAAAAGACCTATGATCTCCTTCATTAAAGATGAAGAAGATAGGATGGTCTCAGAAGTCCCTCTTATTCTAAGATATTTCTTTCTCACATTCCAACTATTAGAAATTATTTTAGGTTATTATTATTATAGTATAATATATCCACATACACATATATGTGTGTAGGTGCATATGTCTATATATGTCTGTGTGTGTATTAAGTCTGCCTCCAATTGAGCATGAACTTATTCAATAGCATCTTGTTAAGAGAGATTCTTGTTCCAGGGTGAGTGACAGGTTCTTCTCAGACACACCTTTTCCATATTCAGAAGATAGAACAAAGGCCAGTTGAGAATATGTGTCTACCTTAGTAAGGATAGCACATGCATACACACTCTGCTCCCTTCCCATGGAAATGGTGATGGCAGCCACAAAGAAGGGATATCCCAGAGCAGAGTGGTCTGCTCATAGCTTCCTGGAAATATCAGAGATCAGAGAATGATCGTTCCTAGTCCAAAGATGAGAAGCAACTGGGGGAGTGGGGAAGTGGGCTGATAGAGTTTCTACAGAAGGATGTGACAAAATTAGGATATGCTTTCCCATATAAACTGAGGAGCTAATTCATGGATGAAATTCTATATCCCCAAAGTCTCTTAGGAGTTTGGGTTTTAACACTTCTAGGCATCATGATTCTGGAACCTAAGCAATTAGTCAGAGAAAGGAGATTTCTGGGCAGTACCAGCCTGCCTTGTACTGAGTACTGCCAGGTACTGTATCTGAGGCTTAGGTTGCCTTGTGGGTAACCCCAATTTAAGCAACTAAGTTTAAGAACCTCAGAATCACATCTTCTAGATCAGGGATTCTTAACTTTTTGTGTGATATAGACTTTTGAGGGAGCCTGATGAAGCCTATAGGTCCTTTATGAAGCATGAAAGAAAATGTTCAGTGATTCAGTTGTGTCCAATTCATAACCCCATTATAGTATGCCAATACCAACCATGGGGTTTTCTTAGTAAGGATACTGGAGTGGTTTGACCTTTCTTTCTCCAGTGAATTAAGACCAACAGAGGTTAAGTGATTTGTCCAGGTTCACATAGCTTGTGAGTGTCCGAGGCTAGATTGGAACTCAGGCTTTTTGGCCCTAGGTTCAGCACCTAGCTAACTCTAAAACAAAATATTTAGGACCACAAAGAAAGCCGATCATTTTGAAATAGAATTATATAAATATTTTTAAATGAATTTAGAGGTCCCAAGTTAAGAATACTTAGAGAAAGAGATATCTATAAAGGAAAATGTAAGCAATATAAAAACAAAACAACACACATAAATAAACTGAGGAGGTAATTAATTACTCATGTGGTCTTCTACAACTTAAGGAATTGGGGATCTCAATGAAGCAAAAAGAAAAAAATATAGACAACCTGATGGACCCAGAACCTGCAAATATCAAGAACTCACAAGGTCACCTGCAATCAATGATTAATTACCAACTTGAAAAAATAGAAAAGGCAGCCAGGTCTCAAGTCCTTGTCTAGTTGAATCCCCCTACTCTAGCTACTACAAGGGACCAGTTGCCATGATGCATCAGTCTTATCCCTCAAAGGATACTCACATACCCTTAGTAAAAAAGAAGAGTGATCCAGAGGCATCCCGTTACTGAGTCATTGATTTTTCTTGCAGAGGGTCCCGTAAGATGGTTCTTTCAACATCTCAAGTTCAAGTTTTTCATCTCTGAGTCATATATTGCCAGAAGCAACCCTAGACACATCATGCCCAAAGTTCCCGTGTACTTAGAATGCATACATGGTTGACTGGGAAGAGGCAGGGCAGTTTGCTGCATGTTGATACTTCTACTCCAAATTACATGTTTCTGCTTGTGGGCCCTGTAAATGAGTTCTGCACCTGCATTTTTTGGGAAGAGAAATAAAGACTGTGTTAACTGATATATATTTATAAACTCTGGTTCTTCTATGGTAATGTAGGCATTCATTTTACTCACAATTGGTAAAGCTTCAACATAATCTATAGAGTTGGAGATTTCATGGTGTAAACATCAAGTTTGAACATAACCTCAGAAAGAATATGGATCTCATTGGTTAGTTCCAAGGATCAGAGCTGTTTAGTTTAAGGATAGAGACCCTGAGGGGCCATATAGAACTGTTTACAGAAATACAATTTTTTAAATGTAAGATTTATTCATTTTTTAAAAAAGAGAAAATTTGGGCCTAATAACCATAGAGTTCAGATGATCTCTGTTCAGAATTCTAAATCTGGCATATACTAATTGTTAGACCTTGGGCATGTCACTTAATTCAACATCTCAGGTAGCCTTTTAAGACTGTAAATTATAGAAGAGCTTCTGATCCACAACTGTGGTGCGATTGCGGTTTCCATATTAATGAAATTATGAATTTGCATCTCTCTCCCACTCCAGGGAAGGAAGGAAGGAAGGAAGGAAGGAAGGAAGGAAGGAAGGAAGGAAGGAAGGAAGGAAGGAAGGAAGGAAGGAAGGAAAGAAACTGGAAAAGAACGCTTGAAAAACTCTAAAATCTCTTGGTGCCATCTACAGCCTAGCACCCTGAGTAAAGATTCAAAACTCCTAACAATATTCAATGAATCCTGTTGCTCTGCATTTGAAAGACCAATGAAGTCATCTTTCATGAAGAAGATGATTTATCTTGTTGTGACATCATTCTGTTTGATATGTGAAGATTTCAGGGCTTATAGTTGAAAGCAGGGAGGAATCAATATTAGTTCCTACTGTATACATGTGATAGAACTTAACATGATAGTGTACAAACCAATTCAGAAAAGGGCATTACCTTGTATGTCACCATTATTTTTAAAAATTGTAACATAAAGGCTCTGGTTAATGTGTTTTTCAGGGTGATGGAATTATGAAAAAACTCCAATATAATCTGCCCCTCTATTACATATGCAAACAGAGACATGACATATAGTTCAGAAAAGTAGGGAAAACAGTTGACAAATAGATACTCCTCCATCAGAAAAGATTTTCTACATATTTCCCATAAAGTCTCCCTGAAGTGCTGAAATTTAAGGGAAAACCAACAACCTCTTTCTCACCATTTTTTTCTGTTTCATGATTTTGTGGCTTAAATTAGGATCATCACCAAAATAAATCAAGAACTCATGCTAATATCTTTTTATTTTTATAAATATTTTATTGTTTTTAATTTTGAAATTCACAAACATGAAATAGAAGCATTTTTTATATATATATATATATATATATATATATATATATATATATATATATATATATATACCCTAAGGCAGAAAAAAATAGGATTTACACATAAAACAAGTTCTAATACTGAGAGTGGATTTTCTTTTGAGTAATTAAGAAATTTAACCTAGCAGTGTCAAAACTATTCTCATCGCTTCTCGACTTACTCCTGTTCTATTGAATGATGTGAGACTTTGATAAACCCTTTTCAAGGCTGTACATCTACCTTTAGTGTCTACCTACATCAGACTCTAATTTGTGACTCCAAGAAACTGTAACAGTTGGCCACACACCAGTAAATCAATTTTGGCAGATGGGCTAAATTAGGTTGGGGGTAACTATTAATCACGGGTGAGTTAGTAGAATGTCTTCACCAAACATATGAAGACTTCCCCAGCATACTGTGGATGAGAACAATTTGTTCCAAAGGCTCCAAAGTGGCAGAAACAGGTGCTGTGGGAATGATTAGAGCTTGGTCAGATACAGAAGATGCCAGAATCATCCACTGCTTCCCAAATGATCACCATTAGTCATGAATTTTGTCTTACCACTGGAGTCTGATACCTTTGAAAGAGGTTGAGTTTGTGCAACTCTGACTCATTTAAGGCCTGTTCACATACAAGTTATCATCTTGTGATATTATTGGTCTCCAAAAAAAAAAAAAGATGAACAATAATTTTAAAAATTCATCAATTTCCTTTCCCTTTTTTTTTTGAAGTACATGATGGACAATCCTGTTCCTAATCTCCCTCAATGAATTCTCTCCTACCCAAAATTGAAAAAAAATGGAAAGCAGTCAACCATAAAAACACATTGTCCATGTGCCAAAATATACTTTAATCTACATCTTAAGTTTATCACTTCTCATTCAGGAGGCATGTAGTGGAGATCTTTGCAATATTCATTGGCTGTTTCAATAATCTGAGTTGTTACATCTTTCAATCTAATTGGCATTTTGTAAGTTGTTATTGTTATCAAACCCTACCTTGATTCTACTCACTGAACATTGAATTCATCCATATAACTCCTCCCAAGTTTCATTGATGTCTGTATTTCATGAGTTTTTATGGAAAAGCATATCCCAATTTTGTTACATCCTTCTGTATTTCATGACATATTTGGGTTCCATTCCATTCATATACCAAAATTTATTTAGTCATTGTCCTATTGTAGGGCATCACACCTTAATTTCTAGTTCTTTGCCATAACAAAGAGAGCTGCTATATTTTTGTACACTTCTCTTTAAGAGAAAATGCCATCTAGTGGAATCGTTGACTCAAAGGATATATACAATTCAGTGACTTTTCAGATTCACCAACAGTAAATTAACTCATTTGGTTATTTTCCCCATCATTTTATCATCTTTGCCAATTGGATGGGTGCGAGGTGGAAGTTGAGAACTGATTTGATAACATTTATCTAATTGTTAATGATTTGAGTTTTTCTTGTTTAAATTTTATTTTTGAATTAACAAATATTCTCTGTCCCTCAGACCTGACCTCAGGTGAAAAGGTGGGGAAAACCCCCACTTTTTGCACTAAAAATCCAATTAGGAAAAATAAATGTTGCCAACATTTTATTCTCTTTTTCTTATTATCATTACCAATTTAAGAATTTTTCTAATGCTAACTTATTTTAAACACATAGTTCTGTGGCTAAGTGATAACTAGAATAGTTGAAAGAATACTGAATTTGGGATAAGAAGGTGTTATTATTCAATCATGTCTGACTCCTTCAAGACTGCATTTAGGATATTTTTGGCAAAGATACCAGGGTAGTTATTCATTTCCTACTCCAGTTCATTTTACAGATGAGGAAATTGAGGCAAATCATGTTAAATGACTTGCCCAAGGTCACATAGCTAGCTATATTTGAACTCAGGAAGACATCTACCTGGCTTCAGGATCAGCATTCTATCTACTGTTTCATTTATAGTTCAAATTCCAACTTTGACATGTACTAGCTATATGACCCTGGGTAAGTCTCCTGGAATCTAAGATTCCTTATCTGTAAAATAGAAAAATTAAAATTTCCTATGATTATAGTATTGCTTTCTATCTCCATCTGTGATTCATTTAACTTAAAAATTTAGATGATAGAGTATTTGGTACTTATAGGTTGCTTCATTATAAATGGTACCTTTTATCAAAATATAGTTATCTCCTTTAGTGAAATCTATTTTAGCTATAACTTTGCTTGAGATCATAATAATTATCCCTGGTTTTTTTGGATAAGCTGAAGAATAATAAATTCTATACCAATTCTCATTTTAACTCTGTGTGTTTCTCTCATTCTTAAAAACTGTGTTTTTGTAATAACATAGTGTTGAATTCTGGTTTTAAATCCACTCTGCCACCCATTTTCATTTTATGGGTGAGTTTATTCCATTTACATTCATTGTTATTATTTGTGAATTTTCCTTCATCTTATATTTTACTATTTTACTTCTTAGACCTTAATGAGTGTCTTATAACTAGTCTTTAATGTTTTTCTTATATTTCTTCTGGATCTGTTATATCAAATTATCCATTGAATTCTGGTCTGAAACTGAAAGTCATTCAGTTTGTGAAATGTTCATTTTTTTAATTCATGATTTTATTCAACATTGCTGGGCAAGTTATTCTTGTATGCAACCCCAGCTCCTTTTCTCTTTAAAATATAATGTTCTGGGGCAGCTAGGTGGTGTAGTAAATAGAGCACTGGCCTTGGAGTCAGGAGGACCTGAGTTCAAATCCAGCCTCAAACACTTAATAATTACCTAGTTGTGTGACTTTGGGCAAGTCACTTAACCCCATTGCTTCGCAAAAAAACAAACAAACCAGAAAATATAATGTTCTAAGATCTGCTATCTTTTACAGCAGAACCTGCTGGATCTTGTGAAATCTTGACTCTATTTCTATGGCATTTAATGTCTCTTTTTCTTGTTACTTGCAATATTTTCTCTTTAGCATGGGAATTATGATACTTGACTATGACATCCCTGTAAATTTTCTTCTTAGGATCACTTCCAGGTGATGAACAGCAGATTTTTTTCCCTATTTCTACTTTACCATTTTGATCTAAAACTTCAGGGAAAGTTTCTTTAATAATTTTTTGTAATATTGAATCCAGATTCTTCTTTTTAATCACAACTTTCAGGTAGTCCAATAATTCTTCTATTATTCTCCTTGATCTGTTCTTCAGATCAATTTTTTTAATGAGATGTTTCATATTTTTTTCTAATTTTTTTCTTGGCATCTTTTAAAATCATTCAATTCTGTTTGACCAAGAAGTTATTTTTCCTTAAGATTTGTCATTTCTTTTTTCATTTGCTTAACTTTCTTTTCATAATTTCTTGGATTGCTTTTCTTTTTTTCATTAAGTTTTCCTTGATCTCCCTTATTTGATTTTTGAATTCCTTTTTAAATTCTTCCAAGAGTTGTTTTTGGACTTGTGCCCTACTCTTTGAGGTAGGAATTTTTTTAACCTCACTATCTTCCTCTGAAAATGAACCCAGATCTTCATGACTATCTATGGTTATCTATATATACCTATCTTTTTTTCCTTTGCTTACTCATTTTTATTTGTAATTTGTTTTGCTTTATTTTAATCAAGTTTTAATCTTAAATTGTGGGTAACGTTGCCCTAGGCTTCATGTCCTTCTTACTGTTGTTTTCTGAATTCTGTCCAAGGGCTTAAACTTTGGGAATCCTCTTCTTCCTCAAGTCACAGTTAAGTTCCCCAGACCATCCCCAAAATGTTATTATTCTCTGAGGTACTACACTCACCAACATATTGTTCCTGCTCCTCCTCAATCGTAGCCATAAATCAGGATCACTTTTGATCACCACTGCTTGACCTGGCTTCCAGAAAGTGAGGTTGCCTCAATCTTTCCCCATTCAGCCCACTATTGTTCCTTAGATGAAAATTTGTGAGGGAGCAGTTCCTTATTTGAAATTTCCCAAGATCTGAAGTCAGGTGAAATTTTCTGAGCTCTAGTTTGTCTCCAAAGAGACTTGACCCAGTGCCTGTGGTTTTTTTAATTCAATGGCATTTCCAGGAGGTGTCTACACTTTACTCAAGCCAAACCTCAGCCCTTGGATCCTGTCTTTCAAGATCTCAAGTTGTCTTAGGAGAACAACTGTTTTTACCCCTTTATTTTTACTGTTCTATGTTCATTTTGTGGTGATTTTTTGACTTTTTGAAAGAAATCTGGAGTACATAAATGGAGGCAGCTAGGTAGCACAGTGGATAGAGTACCAAGCCCTGGAATCAAGAGGACCTGAGTTCAAATTTGGCTTCAGACACTTAATAATTACCTGGTTGTGTGAGCTGGGGCAAGTCACTTAACCCCATTGCCTTACAAACCACCCCCAAAATTTGAGAGTACATAAATCATCAGCATTCCTATATATCACAAACTCTGCAAGAAGATATAGTATAAGATACCCCATTTAAAATTCCCTTATACAGCATAAAATATCTGGGAATATACCTGCCAAAGTAAACCCAGGAACTATATAAACAATATTATAAAACAAACTTTTTATACATATAAAGTCAGATTTAAATAATTGGAGAAATATTAATTGTTCATGAGCAGACAGGGCCAATATAATAAAAATGACAAGTTTAGTTAAAAAAAATTTACTGAATTAGAAAAATAATAAATTTCATTTAGAAGAACAAAAAGTCAAAAATCTCAAAGGAAATAATGGAAAAATGTAAAACAAGTAGGTTTAGCAGTAGCAGATCTTTATATTATAGGGCAATAGTTATCAAACTATCTGGAACTGACTAAAAAATTGAAAGGCAGATCAATGAAATAGAGTAGACATAATTAACAGTAACAAATAAATACAATAATTTGTCAGGTATAAATACTTAAGATTTTGGGATAAGACATCATTACCCAGTTAAAAAGAATCATTAGGAAAATTTGAAAGCAGTATAGCAGAAACTGAGTATAGACCAATATCTTATATCATTTACCAAAATGAAGTCAAAATGAAGACATACCCTAGATGTAAGGAAAGATTTTTATAAGAAATCTAGAAGAATATTACTCACTAAACTTATGGACAAGTGAACTATTTATGAAAAAACAAGAGATAGAGAGCAAAGTTAGATATAAAATGGATAATTTTGACTATGTTAAATTAAAAGATTTTTTTTATTAAAAAACAAAATGTAGCCAAGATCAGAAGGAAAACATAAAATCAGGGGAGGGGAATTTATAGATGGTTATCAAATAAAGGTCTCATATCCAGTATATAAAGAACTTTGTCAAATCTATAATAATACAAGTCATTTCCCAATTCACAAATAGTCAAATAATATGAACAGGCAGTTTTTATGATAAAGAAATCAAAACAATTTATAGTCATATGAAAAAATGTTCTCAATCTTTATTGATTAGAGAAATGCAAATTAAAACAACCTTAAGATATCATTTTACACCTACCAGATTGATCAAAATAATAAAAGGGAAATGTGACAAATGCTGGAGAGGAATGTGGAAAAATTGGGACACAAGGGGCAGCTAGGTAGCGCAGTGAATAGAGCACCAGCCTTGGAGTCTGGAGTACCTGGGTCCGAATCCTACCTCAGACAGTTAATAATTACCTAGCCATGTGGCCTTGGGTAAGCCACTTAAACCCATTGCCTTGAAAAAAAATCTAAAAAAAAATTGGGACACAAATTCATTGCTGGAGGAATTGTGAACTGATCCAATCATTTTGAAGAGCAATCTGGAATTATGCTGAAAGAGTACTAAACTACCTATACCTTCTGACCAGCACTAACACTACTTGGTTTATTTCCAAATATAATTATGCAAAAAGGAAAAGAGGCTATATGTTCTAGCATGGTTATACCAGCTTTGTGATAGCAAAGGGCTGGAAATAACAGGGACATCCATGATTTGGGAAATGACTGAACAAATTGTGGTATATGATTGTGATGGAAAACTACTGTGCTATAAGAAATGAGAAACTCAATGATTTTAGAAAAGAATGGAAAGACTTGCAAGAAATAATGAAGACTGAAATGAGCAAAACCTAGAGAATGTTGCATACAGTAATAACAATATGGTTCTAAGAACAACTTTAGGGGTGGCTAGGTGGCTCAGTGGATAGAGCACCAGCTCTGGAGTCAGGAGACCCTGAGTTCAAATCTGGCCTCAGAAACTTAATAATTGCCTAGCTATGTGGCCTTGGGCAAGCCACTTAACCCCATTGCCTTGAAAAAACTAAAAAAAAAAAGGATCTAAGAACAACTTTGAACTCAAAAGTTATTTTGACTATTATAAGTACTCTAACTATAAAGGACATATGAAGAAAGGTGCTATCTGCATTCAGAGAAAAGCTGATAAATAAAAATGTATATAGAATAATTTTACATGTATGTATTCACATACACATATATATGTATGCATGTATATATGCCTATTTGTGTCTAACTGTAGCTATCTCTAAGGTAAAGGAAGGAAAAAAAAGAAATTTACATATAATTTTATTGTTTATTTGAAAGGAATAGCAAGTCCTGTATAGTAAATTTGAAGCTTCATGTACAATAATCTTTTTTATTGAAATATGATGTAAAAATATGCTTTATTCCATAAGTTTAAAATAAAATTTAATAATGATATTTTTAAAAGTAAGAAAATTATGGCATCTTTTATTTGTGTGATTCAGAATTTGTGGGAACAAGTGAATTTATGTATAGGTATACCCTCCCTTCCCACTTTATCCAAGATTTTATTCCACAAATTATTTCTACATGTTATTGGGAAATATGTAATAAAATAAATTTCAAAAAATTTTAAAAGAAAATTATTTCTTCTCTTTAGAGAATCTTCTATCTGTCCCTTTACATAAGCTTCTTTCTTTCTTCCTACAAATATCCTTAGGATCACCTTATCTTACAAAACCCTCCATTTTGGCATATGACTCCCTTCTCCTGGAAAACCTTTCTAGCAACCTCTCCAAGCAATACCTTTTTAATGTCGTCCTGTGCTGCCAAAGTGCTCAGATGTTTTGCCTTCATCTGAGCCTCTACTGCTGACCTGTCTCTCTCTTTATTTTAGTTATTTAGATACCTTGAGGGCCTATAATTTCTGTAATGTGGGTATTCTCTTCATCAATGCTGATCATAATCCTTTGTAACTTGGTAGATTTTTTTTAAGAGTTGCTGTGATCAACCAAAAAAAAAAAAAACCCAATGCTGTATCATCAATATGATGGTAGACTTCTTATCCTTAAATAATGCATGCACAGTTAATCACTAGGTCAGATAATAAACTTTTCAAGATTAGTAGGACCTTACATTATGCACTCTGACTTTAGGAATGTAAAATCATAACTCCATCAAAGCAAGTTTTCAGGTTAGGACCATAATGCAATATCTTCTTTACCCTCTACACCCAATTGTCATATATATATATATATATATATATATATATATATATATATATATATATATATACATATATATATGTATATATATATATATATATATATATATATATATTTTGATGCTTAATTAGTTCTCAGCCTCAGGTCTTGGAAGAAGAGACCATGATAGATTGTCCCTTATTTAGAAATGAATTCTGTAAAATATTCATCATCCAAAGTAAGTTGGACATATACTTTGACACCAAGTAACTTCAAAAATGAAGATGGACAGGGTAATTTGTGGAGGATTATATTTAAAAAATATAGGATCAAGGAATTAAAGGGTCCAATTGGGTTAGCTAGGTGGTGCAGTGGGTGGAGCACTGGCACTGGAGTCAGAAGGATCTGAGTTCAAATCTGACCTCAGACACATAATTAGTATTTACTCAGGGGTGTGAACCTAGGCAAGTCACTGAACCCCATTGCCTTGCAAAAAAAAACTGTCCAATGATTTCTATACCATTTAGAAACTTCATTCCCATGTATCATGAATTCATTCTTCAGAAAGAAAATTTTAAAAAGATAAAAATAATCAGTGAACTACATTGATTTAAAAGAATTTGCACCAACAGTCAATAAAGATAGACTTAGAAGAGAAATTTTATGCAAGCATTTGCAACAAAAGTCTACAATCCGGGGACAGCTAGGTGGTGCAGTGGATAGAGCACCGGCCCTGAAGTCAGGAGTACTTGAGTTCAAATCCGGCCTCAGACATTTCATAATTACTTAGCTGCGTGGCCTTGGGCAAGTCATTTAACCTCATTTGCCTTGCAAAAACCTGAAAAAAAGTCTACAACCTAAAATTTATAATGAATTGACACAACTATAACAAAAACAGTCATTCTCTATTAGAGCGATTAAGCCAGAATATAGACTGCCAAAAAAAACCCCTACAAACTATAAATAACCACATGAAAATAGACCCAAAATCATTAATAATACGATCAGTGCTAATTAAAACAACTCTGAGCTTTCCCCTTACACTATTCAAATTGGTAAAGATGACAAAAATGGGAATGGTCAACATTTGAGGAGCTGCAAGAAAAATGTTCACTAATCTGTTGTTGGAGCTGTGAAATGGTTCGCCTTCTCTGGACCATACCCAATGAAAAAGATAAGATAAGATCTGTGCAAAATGAGTGATTCTGTATATATGAGTATATAACCCAAGGAAGTCAAAGATAGTGAAAAACAGATTTAATACACAACCATACATCTGTAGTATCCCTCTTTGTAATGGCAAAGAATTGAAAGCAAAATGGATGTTCTTAGTTAAGAAATGGTTAAAAAAATAAGAAATAAAAGCCTATGTATATGTAATATAATATGACAAATGAAAAATATAAAGAATTCAGAGGACATATGAAATCAAGGGGAAGAAACAGGAACAAGAAAACAATATAGGGAATGACTACAACCATGTAAATGAAAATATAACTAAAAGAAGATTACATTCTGAATAAGTGAAGATCCAGTGGGGGTTCCAGAGAACAGATAACAAAATATATTTCCTTTTTTGTGGTTGAAAAGTGAGGTTCTAGAACAAAATATTACATGTATTGCCAGGTGTGATATTAGTTGTTTTTGTTTAATTAGCTTTTTCCTGTCACAAGGGAAGATTAAATCTAGATGGAAATATTGAAATGACTGTGCTTTAAGGACAAAGACTTCTGAAACAGAAAGAAAAATGTTCAATTGGTTCTACACATGGTACAGATTGAATGACATCATAAAAATGAAATTGATTCTCTAAACAGAGAGGATACATCTAGTGCCTATCAATAGTCATTTCAGAGGTTGTTCAGGTGGCACAATGGCTGAGTCTGAAGTCAGTAAGACCCACCTTCCTGAGTTCAAATCTGACTGTAGCCTAGTTGTGTAATCCTGTCTGCCTCAGTTTCCTCATCTCTAAAATGAGTTGGAGAAGGAAATGGCAAACCACTCCCGGTATCTTTGCCAAGAAACCCCAAATAGAATCACAGAGTCAGAAACAACTGAATACGTCATTTTAGAATCAGCTGTCAGTATAGTCAATTGACTGATAAGATCAAATTTCAAAATCAATAACCTAGAAGTGAAGATAATTCTGCCAAGGGGTCAAAACTAAAAGTGATAAGCTGTCTAAAAGCATGTTTTAACTATACAGGAAGAAAAACTTCCTAGCAAATAGGAATGCTTAAAAGAAAAACTAGACTGCCCTTGGGAGTTTGTCAGTTCTTTCTCATGACAATGAATGCATTAATTAATTAATGAGTGAATGGGGAAAAAAGACATTTATTATACACTTAATGTATGCTAGTTTCTTTACTTAGAGCTAGAAAGAAATGGCAAACCACTCCAGTATCTCTGCCAAGAAAACTCCAAATGATCACAAAGAATTGGACACAACTGAAAAGGACTGAATGAGATAAAACAAAGAAGCAAGACAATCTCTGGTCTCAAAGAACTTCCATTCTACTAGAAGACAGCATATTAGAAGAATGGATGCCAGCAAAGGAAGGGAGAATTTGGATTGCCAGGGTAGTGGTGAAAGTGGGACAGCATTAGATGATGATAGTCCTTTCTGCATGTAGCGAGTGTGAGAAAGGATAAAGGAATTTTTCAAGTTGTGGCAGAATGGATGACTACTTGTCAGGAATTTTGTGGCAAGTATTCCTGTTCAGGTAGAGGCTAAGCTGATGAGATCTCTTCAAACTCTGAGATTCTGTGATTCTGGGCAATGACGGTAGGAGTGAGCTTCCTGAGTCCTTTCCTCTGGTTTAGGCTGGTACCTGATGGATTGACATTAAATACTTAGAAAGAAACAAGACATTCATTAACCCACTTTGTGGCTACCTGTTGGCAAGTTGCTGCTAGTAGTATTCAAACAGGAGAATGCTTGTTTAAACTTACAGGCAAATCAGCAAAATAACATCAAAATCTCAGTGGTTTCCTGGAGAATATTAGTTACTGGGGTTCAGTATTCATTTATATACAATCCAACTAGAAGAATATTCTGAATAGTCAGTGTTCCTCTAATTCAGAAATTGCACTGAAAGGTCCAATTAAACAATATTTTCATATCCTCTAAACTAATTCATTTCTGGGGCAGCTAGGTGGTGCAGTGGATAGAGCACCAGCCCTGGAGTACCTGAGTTCAAATCCAACCTCAGACACTTAATAATTACCTAGCTGTGTGGCTTTGGGCAAGCCACTTAACCCCATTTGCCTTGCAAAAAAAATCCTAAAAAATAAAAAAATAAAAAATAAAATAATCCATTTCTACAAAATATTTTAGGGACTGTAAGATTTTTAGAAATGACGGGTAAGAAGTTGAGATCAAAACGGGTAGCACCAGTGCTGATTAGAGAAATAACTAGAAGAGTCAACTTGGAGGTGATTTTTCAAGCTGTTTATACAGCAGGAGTGGTACTTCCTAAGCCAGTAGCTACTTGCAGATACTGGCATCGATCACTAAATCCCAGAAAATTGGTAGAAGTGACATTTTCTCACTTGAGTAGAAATATGACTTTACAGAGAACAATGAAGCTATACAGACTTCCTGATGTCACAAAGACTTCAGGCTTGAGACCAATGGAGCCGAAAGATATCAAAGCTGTGCAAGAATTAATGAACAACTATCTGAAGCAGTTTCATCTTGCCCCTGTGATGAATGAAGAGGAAGTGGCCCATTGGTTTCTGCCTCAGGATCATATTATCGACACATTTGTAGTAGAGTGTTCAAATGGAGTGTTAACTGACTTCCTGAGCTTCTATTTTACACGTTACCTTCCACTGTCATGCATCACCCAATTCATAAAAGTCTAAAAGCTGCTTATTCCTTCTACAACATTCATACTGAGACTCCACTACTGGACCTAATGAATGATGCACTCATTATAGCTAAATTGAAAGGATTTGATGTGTTCAATGCACTAGATTTGATGGAAAATAAAACATTCCTAGAAAAACTCAAGTTTGGTATAGGAGATGGTAATTTGCAATATTATTTGTACAACTGGCAGTGTCCAGGAACAGAATCTGAAAAGGTTGGTCTTGTTTTACAGTAGAAGGACATTTTCATTTCTAGAACTCTGCAGTCATCATTTGAGTTGATGTTCTATTTAACAAATCCGGGAACCACTGTTCCAAAGAATAAAAGCACAACTTAAGTGAAATCAAAGTGATCTATAAATCTGAACATATGAAGAAAATCCATATTGACCAATTTTACTTATTTTTGGTTATTTTCAAATTCACTCAATTTTTACAGTCTGTTGCTGGGAGGTAGTAGGGGAAGAAAGGTACAAAGAGCACATTCCTCTTATTTTCAGAGCTTTGGTTGCTTCTTGACAAAGTGAAGGTATTTTTTCACTGTAGAAATTGAACTTTTTATACAAACTGAACTGCAGTGATGGATTAATGTAAGAAAATCTTTGCTAATACAGATAAACTACTGCATTTCTATTTATTAAGTGGTAATGTTTGTCAGTGATACAGAATGAAGGATTCATTCTGAATATTTTTGCTTATTCATTTCACATGGATATTACTTGGGCAGATTTATGGACACCAATACTTTTGTAGCTCAAGTCTGGGTAATTTAAGTGTGGAGGAGTATAAAAATGTACTGGGTTGACTGGTGCATTTATTTATCCAATAAGCAATGCTGCCAAGTCAATAAAAACACAGATTTGTACCTAAAAAAAATGATGGGGACCTATAAGATCATTTAGAAGCTGGCATTCTTAACTTGAGGTCTGTGAAGTTATTCAAAAAATATTTCTATAGCTATATAATAATTGCTTTCCTTTATAAACCCATGTATTTTATCATATGTGTTTAAAAACATTAGTCTAAGAAAGGATTCATTTTGCTGTTGTTTAGTCATTTTTCAGTCTTGCCTGACTGTCCATGACCCATGCGGGGTTTTCTTGACAAAGATATTAGTATGCCATTTCCTTCTCTAGCTCATTTTACAGATAAGGAAACTGAGACAAATGGGGTTAAATGATTTGCCCAGGATCACTCAGCTAGGAAGTGCCTAAGGTCAAATTCAAACTCAAGAAGATGAGTCTTCCTAACTCCACTGTGCCACCTATATTTCAGCAAACTGTCAAAGGGATCCATAACATATAAAAAATGCTAAGAACCCCTGATCTATACTTGAAAAGCCCTGAACTTAGAGTCAGAAAAGACTTTGTACTTCTGTCACCCAGTTTGCAAATGTGACAATGAGAAAGTCACTTGGCCTTCTCAGTCTCAGTTTGCTTATCTATGGAATGGAGCTAATAATAGTTAAAATCCATATTATGCCAGATTGTTGAATGAATCACATGAGAAAGTGTTGTAGAGTGATTCATAAACCTTAAAACAGTACATAAATGTCAGATTTTATTGTTGGTTATAAATCATTAGAATAGCAGAATTGGAAGTCTTGTTTTTTTTACAGATGAAGAAGAATTGGAACATCAGAATGAAGTGACTTAATTGAGATCACACCATTAGCTAGTGACAGTAATTCTTTCTGTTAGTCTCAATGATTTCCACTTTGTCTTCATAATTTTTCTTTATTGCAGAATCCCTCTGGGACCCTGTCCCCAGCACTTTTAACAGTAAACAGAAACAAAAGGCCTTTGACCAGTATAGGACTGATGGTGGAAAGCAGATGGTCTCCATTCCCACTGAGGTCAGGTGACAAGGGAATGGAAGAAGAGGGATTTAGGGTAGATATTAAGAAAAACTTCCTGTGAGATAATGGACCATGTTGCCCAGGGAGGTTGTGGAATCTTTCCCTCTGGGTATTTTCCAGTCTAAGTCAGACATGTGTGCGTGGGCAGGGAGGGGGTGGACTTACGGGGTCACCTCCTTTCTCATGATTCTCTGACATTGAGAGGAAAAGGCCTCCAAGGAAGTCAGCGGCAGAGCTCATCCCAGAATTGTGTCCAGCCAAAGAAGGGGGTGGTGTGGGGAATATGGGGAGAGGAAGCCCGGGCTTTGCCCAGGAGAAGAAAACCTCTTTGAAAATTTAAACCTCAACTTTGAAAGACTTTAGAACAGAGAATAAACAATGATCATCCAGAAGAATAAAGATGAAAACACTCTCCTTACTTTCTAAGGTTTGTAAGAATTTTCAGAGTGAAAGTAGAAAAAACTAAACATACAATTTTAGATTCAGCCAATATGGAAATTTGTCTTGCTAGATTAGGCATATTTGTTTTAAGGATTTTTTAAAAAGGAAAATAATGGGATAGAGAAATAAATGCATATAAAAAATTAAAATTTTAAACATCAGTCTCTTTATTAAATTAAAATAAGGACAATAATATAACTACTAATAAGTTTCCCCAAATTGATCAACATGCATTTCTCACCATCACCACAAGAACAATAGCTGACGTTTATATTGTTTAGAGGCTTTGTAAAATACATGATAGAGGTTATCCCATTTGAACCTCCAAACAACTCTGGGAGGCAAGTGTTGTCATTACCTCCATTTTAACAGATTGGGAAACTGAGACTTAAAAAGTTGAAGTGACTTCCGTAGGGTTTCTCAGCTAGCAATTATATACAATCCAACTAGAACAATATTCTGAATAGTCAGTATTCCTCTAATTCAGAAATGGCACTGAAAGGTCCAGCTAAGCAATATTCAGAGGCAGGATTCTAACCCAGAGGCTCTCCTGATTCCAAACCCAGCATTCTTTTTATTAACCCCTGCTGTCTTGTACTATTGACCAAGTTTTCTGGAAAGCCAATGTACTCCTGAGGAAAGATTATCTTTAAAAGGGCCTGACCTTTATGCCATTGTTCAGAATAACAATGACACCTTCTGGTGCTAATACAGGTGCAATAACCACAAGGGGATGGATAGCCTACAGGAGTTCACATAGCTTAATGCTTCTGGGTTATGATTTAGAGTATATTCAAATCGTGTATTTTGTCTTGACTCAAAGACAAACTTATTCATTAATCATAGTTTAACTCCCCCATTGTACCCTGTCTTTCCATTGCCTGCCTATAAGGGAAGCTATATATTTATTTAATGGACATAACAAACCTCCCACTGCCAACTAGTTGGGGACTGGGGGGAGGGAATGGGGCAAGAAGGTCAAATTTCCCAGGCATGATGTAATCAGAGGGTTAATGTTAAATTACTGGAAGGTCACAGCTATGAAACAGGACTGTTCTGAGTACAGTGAAATAATCAGAATGCCTTTGGCAACCCTGTAGATGAAGGAGCGTGCAGCTGAAACCACTATGATGGCTGGTGCTCTTCAAGAACACACTGATGACAGAGAAATGCCAATATGGAGCTTATCTCAAATTTGGGTCCTTCTACAACAGGAGCGTTCAATCTTTTTGTGAGTCCTGGTCCCTTGGGCACCAGGGGAAGCCTATGGGCCCCTTCTCAAAATAGTTTTTAAATGAATAAAATAACATACATAGGACTATAATAAAAATACTATATGAAAATAATTGTTACATATTTAAAAAAATAAGTTCCTGGACTTCACATTTGGAAAAAAGCTCCTTAAAAATTCCCTTCAATTCTGGTGGGTGTGGGAAGATATCCTCTGCTTTGTCTTGAGGAAAAAAAAGAATAAGTAGTAGGGTTACGGCATGACTTACTGAAGGGAGCAAATGGGCATTTTTTTTTCATTGGCCTGTTGACCCTGAAGCCACTTCCTCATGGTCTGGCCCCATGAAGACATATCCTCTGTAACCAGTCTAGCATTGAATCAGAAATAACAGTATTCAAATAAGTTTGTCTATATCACAGAGAGTAGAAATGAGAACCGTGAACAATGCAGCTGGAATGATAACATGGAGCCAGGTTTCAATGGCCTTTAAAAGTCAAACTTTGGAATTTTTATTTGATCTTATGATGCAATAGGGACCACTGAAGAGTATTAACTAGGGGAGTGACAGAGGGAGAGATATGCTTAAAGAAAAACAACTTTGGCAACTCTTTGAAGGACGGACTGGATTGAGGGAGACAGCAGAAAAGTGAATTAGAAGAGGTTTTGAAAAAACTGAGCAAGATATGATGACCAAGGTGCTGATGTCTTTGTTCTGTTGTTTTCTTGACAAGCTTATCATGATTACACATCCTTATCAACTCAAATTGAAAAAAACAACCTGGGTTCAGATGTATGATTTTTTCTGAAAATTTAATATTCCATTTAAATGTTAATCTAGCCTTCCTCCATTACTCCTACACATTCTATACATTCTTTGGTCACCTTCTAATCGTTAAAATAAAAACCTTAAAAACAAGAGCTTAAAATAAACTATGAACAAAATGTTTTCCTTATCTATCCTGTCTTCAGTCTCAAGTCTTCTATCATTTTGGGTCAAGGTTATCTGCTTTCTTTCCATAATACTCATAAGCCCATATTTAGTGCTGCCTATTATCTTATCTTGCTTCTAAAACATTAAGGTCATGTCTAAGAGGCAAATGTTTTCCATACATGGTCCCAGAAGGTTTCCTTACACTGTCTAGTATTTTACTCATATTACTGCAAACTCCAAAAGTAGACAGCAATTTGACCAGAAGAGAAATTCCAATATTGGGGTGCTCTAGAGGACCAGAAGTTTTAAATATTCTGAGATAACTTTAAAGATCTTCAGAGTTTGATATGCAAATGATATGTAAGAGAGAGAGAGAGGAGGTACCCCATTTAGCTATTCTATCTCCTGTACAAGTTCAGAGTTTTAGGACCCAGCCAGCAATAGTATATTCCCATTTTCCCTATTGCCATTCACTCTCTCCCCCACTACCAAGAAACAATTATCCAGGAGTCTTTCCTGGTACCTCTTGACTTCCATCTATACTATCCTGTTTGGTGATCTCATCACTACAGAATCAAATATCCTTTCCATGCAGATGATTCTCAAATCTACATTTCTAACCCTTTACTCTGTTCTGAGCTTCACATCAGCAACTGTCTTTTGTACATCTTAAACTATATGTCCTGTAAAGATCTCAAACTCAACATATCAAAAACAGCTTACTATCTCTCCCATTCAAAGAAACCTTTACCCCTTCCATCTCCAAAGTCATCTAGGCTCATAGTCTCATCATTATCCTAGAACTCTTTGAACATCCTAGAAACCTTTCCGGATAACCAAGGTGTTGTCAAATCTTATTATTTATGCCTTCTCAATATCTCCAGTTTCTCTTGTAAATATTTTCTCTCTACTCACACAATCCCTAATCCATATCACCTAACAAACTTGTACCATTCTAATAGGCTTCTCATTGGTCTCCCTTTCTCAAATCTCTCTCTACTCCAATTCATTATCCAATTAGCAATATGATTTTCCTAAAGTGTAGATCTGACCATGTCTCCTCCCTACTCTATAAATTTTAGTGGTTCCCTGTTACCTCCAGGGGTTCAACCCTACAAGATGGACAAAGATGATAGAAAAGGAAAATGTCAGTTGTTATAAGGGATATAGGAAGACTGGGGAGGTAATGAACTATTGGTAGTATTATAAATTGGTCTGTTTTTTTAGGAAGGCACTTTGAAACAATATCACCCAATGTCACTACACTGTATGTGTGTGTGTACATATATATATATATATATATATATATATATATATATATATATATATATGTATATATATCCCTTGTCCCAGAAATATCACTTATAGGCATATACTCCAAAAAGATGAAAGAAAGATGGAAAAAATTGGAAGAATTCCTCCAAAAATGGCAAACGTTCATCCCAACTTAGAAAAAGTAACATAAAAATCTATGTAGCTGGACTTTAGAAAAGCCTGGAAAGACTTGCATGAACTGATGCTGAGTGAAATGAGCAGAACCTGGAGAACATTGTGCACATTAACTGCAACACTGTGTGATGATCAACAATAATGGATGTAGCTCCTCTCAACAATTCAGGAATCAAGGGACCTGTATTGGAAAATAACATTCACATCCAGAAAGAAAAAAACTGTTATGTCTGAATATAAACCATTTTTAAAAATTTCTTTTATTTTTTTTCATGGTTCCCCCCCCTTAGGTCTAATTTCTCTTTCACAACATGACTAATATGGAAATATGTTAAACATGAATATTCAAGTAAAATTTTTATGAGATTAGTTACTGTGATGGGGAGAGGGAAGAGAAGGAAGAGTGGTAGAAAAGGATTAATATTTAAAAATATCTTTGCATGTAACTGGAAAAATATTTAAATAAAAAAAGCTGAACATAGTAGGTCTAACCCTCTGACAATCTCCCTCTGATTTTCCCCATCAAGACTGTTAGCTAATTCTATACATGAGAAAATCCTCCCAATAATCTTTCCTGAAGATTTTTCAGTACTCCAACCTCATCCATAAATATAATCAGATTTCTTGTCTTCAGGATAGAACTAAAGATAGGTCAGTAAAGTATCACAAAAATCACACATTTAAGAGATGAAAGGGACTTTCTGTACCCTATTATCCAACCTATATCTGCAAAAGCATCCCAATCTAAGACGTTATCAACAGGTTCATTGGAAGTTCTTCATGTATTTCTTTAATATTCCCAGTGACTCAAGTACTATTGTCTATGATCTTTCAGCTATTTCTAGGAAGTCACCACCTTGTGCTTGTTATTTACTCTAAATGCATTCCTTAGTACAGCCTGGCTGATTTATTTATCATATTTTCTATTTGATATGGAAAAAGATGTAAGATAAGCATGTTGACCTCAAAGGTATGCAAAGCCCATTTCTTTGTGAACTATGTACCTAGGAATTCATTTTTTTTATTTTACTTTTTTAAGGTATGTATTGAATAATAAGTTAAATTCAATTATTTTCTCCATCTAACCAGCTAAAAATAAAATTTGAATAAAATTATTTTTAATGAAATAGTTAATTTTTTAAAATGTACTAATTGGAAAAAATGAGTATCAGCTTCTGAAAGATCTCAGAGGACCCAACAAAGATCTAAAAAGATTACCAGTTCAAATAATTATCAAGAAACTCAAAGATTAAAAAGAATACAGTAAGCTCTTTCAACCATTCTATGTTACACAAAAATATAGAAACCTTGATGTGTTGTCAAAAGGGTTTCCACCAACAAAACCAGAATAAATTGAAGGAAACACACCAAAAATCTACCAGCAATCTATTAGGGGAGCTTTAGGGGCACCTAACACCTCTGACACCTGGGATTCAGAAGTCCGCTGAATACATATATCCCCCAAAAGAGAAATCTTGAAAATTAGAAGAGGAAATAGATGAAATGTATATGGAGGTAAATACTATTTTTAAAAGCATATAAATGTATGAAAGATCTATAATGTCAAAAAGATAACAAAAATTTTTTTTTAATTTTCCACAATCTTTGAATCTTTGAATCCTTGCCCTGGTCACTTATCTGTGGCCTGAATCCAAGATTCTATTTTGAGATCAGAGTGACATGGCATTATTGCAGATATACCCCCAGTCTGTGCCCACAGATTGAATACAAGATCCAAGTTGTCAGTAACCGCATGAAGAAATTCTCCAAATCTCTAATAGTAAGAAAATGTATATTAAAAGAAATTTGAAGTTCAACTTCACTGAGCAAATTGGCAAAGGTGATCAAAAAAGGGAAATGGGAGGGGATGTGATAGAACAGATATTAGCTGTGATTTGATTGATCACAAGCAATTTGAAATCACAACCTAGAATTTATTAAACTGTGAAAATATCTTAATCCATCAATAACAAATGTTAGGCAAATACTCCAAAAATATCAAAGATAAAAGAAAAGGTCCTACATGTACAAAATATTTAGAGTAATTATTTTGCATGTTTTAGGAAAAATTGAAAACAAAAAGAGATTCTTATCAACCTGGGAAAGGTTGAACAAATTATATTATTGTATCATAAGAAATGAAATGAGGCACAGATTCAGAGAAACCTGAGAAGATTTATATGAACTGATACAGGGAAATGAATAGAAGTAGAGAATCAATTTTAAATGAAATCAATTTTAAATGAAAACAACTCAGGGGGTGGCTAGGAGGTATAGTGGATAAAGCACTGGCCTTGGAGTCAGGAGTACCTGGGTTCAATCCAGCCTCAGACACTTAATAATTACCTAGCTGTGTGGCCTTGGGCAAGCCACTTAACCCCATTTGCCTTGCAAAAAAAAAAAATCTAAAAAAAATGAATACAACTCTAAGAGATTTAGGGATTCTGATCAATAGAATCACCATCCATAACCTGAGAAGACTGATGATGAATCATGCTCACCATGCTGAGACAGAAAGCTGAGAGACTAGATCTACAAAATGAGGCAAACTTATTTAGACATGGTCATTATGAGGATATGCTATACAAATTATAGTTATACAAGAAGATTTTGGGGAGGGGGAGGGAGAGGGACAAGTCATAAGTAGTAAAGTAGGGCAGTGATAGTGATGCCCGAAAATTTTAAAAAGAAGGAAAAGAACACAAATGAAACATTTAAAATAGTTCAAAGAAGAGAGGGCTGTCCAAAAGTACATCAACAAGCATGTGTATTGATTTATTACCAACTTAAAAAATTTCCTGTGTAATTGAAATTTATGATTTTATATAAAATCTTTTTTGTATGTGAAAATAATTATATTTGTCATTTGTCTAATTCATAACAATAAAAAGATAGCTACACAAAATGCCAGTTTTTAGAGCTATTGGAGTGGATACCCAGCAAAACCTGTACATAATACCTTTGCTGTTCATATTTGAGCAATGCCTAATCAGACTACAAGGTCAATCTCCTACAGTTATATGAGATTATTCATTCAGCATACATACTTGTCACATGTGATTGTAATACTTTTCCTACTTGTGATTCTCTACATTCTGTGGTCCTGAATTTTGGGGAGCTTTATGTATTATCATTTTAATACTGACTGACTAGATTCTTTAATCTACTATTTGACAAAATATGGAAATATCTGGGACATTTTGAAAATTTATAGGGATGAGAAGAAAAGACAATGTCTTTTTTTAGTTAAGTCAATTATAAAGGATATCTATCAAAGGATGGATGGGATTGGAAATTTACTTTCATAAAAAGAATATTCACATTAACTAGATCCTAGAAGTCTTGATATATTTACATAATTGAGAAACAATATTCTAAATAATTGTAGAAAAATGGAATATGTTAAAGAAAATCTATGTAATTTCTGCCCCATATAGTATTTCACTATAATCATTGAAAACTGACAAAAGAAATGACCATGTTTATTGGCCACTGATTGCAGCGTGTTCTACTTTGCCTAATAAGCACTAGGCCTTTTCTCACAACAAGCCATAGCTCACAACAAAACTGATGCAAAGTTAGAGTTAATGTGCTGATCTATCTTGGTGGCATCTGATCATTGTTGTTAGAGATAAGAAAGGTGAGCCCCTTTTCCACAGTGGTTTTTCCTTTTAGTGATGATCATAGGGCTTGGACTGCATGAAGGTCTGGTAGTTTGGGGGACATTGTTATTCCAAAGTTTCTTGGTTCATGAGTTATCTTCTTCAGAGTTAAGAGATGACTTTGGGTCAAGGTGATGGTAGAGAATTGATCCATCTGTCTCACAGGGTGCCCTCCTGATTCACTTAAAGAAGAAAACATCATTGACCTGAGAGAGAAATTCTTTTTCCAATCAAGAGGATGTCATGAAAATACTGGACAGCTTCCCTTTGCCACTTGAATTGTAGCCTTCTTTATGTGTGTCCATTGTTTTGTTCTAGAAGTTTGTAGACTTCTTGTACATCAGAGTTTAGATGTGATGTGACTACTGCCTAAACAGATTTTTCTATATTTAGGAATGCTCCAAACTTGAACTTTCTCTCTCCATAGGACTTTTCAGGTATGTTTATGTGAGAATTGGCTTGGAAGATTTAAACTTCTGCCCCTTTATTAGATTCTTAACCTATGATTTTCAGTGGCATGGAGTATTCCCAGTGAGGCAACTCTTCCAACTCATATTGGCAATTTACAGTCTTAGAAAGTTTAATGAATAATCCAGGATCACATTTGACTGGGGACTTTAAAGCTGACCTCCATATCAAACTGTTTCTCATGATATTAGAATATGAATATAAAAGGAAAAAGTTTTATATATAAAAATTTAGTAATTTTTTTCTATCATTATCACCTAGGAGGAGGAAAGGTAGGAGGGAGAAAAAAATGTCTGTTAATTGAAATTTTTTATTTAATAATTATTCTAGAAAGTTCCAGATTAATTGAAGAAGTTCTAGTTGAATTTTTTAAAATGACTTCAGCTTTTTTCATACTGATCATTATACATGATTATTGTGCTGTTATCAAGGATTTGCTGTGGGTCGTTTCTTTCATGGGATTTTAAGGTATAGTATTAGCATGTAAGCAGTATAGATATGTACTGAGTGCCAAGATTCTTATATCATTATTTTAACTTTATGCAGGAACAATCCTAGGCAAAAGGCCACATACAAGATCTTTTTACTCATTTGTTTTTAAAGAATTGACAACAGTTTATAGTGAAGTACTTAAATAAGGAATTTTTAAAAACATAGTAAAATGCCATTAATTTAGATCCCATGAGTTTAGAATGTGCTCATTTGAAAAATGACTAGACTAACTTAATAAGATTTATAAATTTTTATTATTTATAGCAAGAAATTAAATTAGCATTGTCTGAAAGATTTCATGGGCATGCTTGGCCTATATATGTCTTTTTAAGAATTCTTAAAATGTTTGACCCTTCTCAAATATAATAGGATGGAATAAAAAGACTAAATGACTGGTCAGATTCATTGTTTTGCCAGTTCCATTTTCTAGAATACTGTTTTTACTTCACAGAATCTCAAGACTGCCTTTCATGGTAATATGGTCCAACCTGTCCCTATATAACAATATTCCTGTCAAAGGATTCTCCAATCTTCATTTAAAGACCGCATTGGAGGAGGAACCTTTCTGGCAAGACATGATTTCAGAATGTTGGAAATGATAGTCTTGCAAAATTCATTCCCCAACCAATAGTGATACTTTCAAGTCATTGTGTTCAGCTCTTAACAACTCATTTTAGAAAGAACATTAATTATCTGAAGTGCTTCTAGAGGAGGACAGTCAGGTAGGGAGTGACCTGAAAACTATCACTCAAATCCATTTCTCTTACAGATCATGTCATCACCTCTCTGGTGTCATGGTCTTCTTCAAGAATGAAAGACAAGGGGCAGCCAGGTGGTACAGTGTATAGAGCACCGGCCCTGGAGTCAGGAGTACCTGAGTTCAAATCCAGCCTCAGACACTTAATAATTACTTAGCTGTGTGGCCTTGGGCAAGCCACATAACCCCATTGCCTTGCAAAAAAAAAAAAGAATGAAAGATAGACATCAGCAGCAGCATTTTACATGACAGTAGACTAAAAACAAGGAAACAAGAAGGAAAAAAAATCTCAAGATGCTTAGCTTGTAGAAGAAAAAAAGGACTCCAGAAGAAATGCAATCAAATCCTCTCATTTTACAGATAGGGAAACTGAGGCTAAGTGAGATTAAGAGGGAAAAGAAACATTCATCTATTAAATTAAATTAAATGTCAATTGTATGCTAATCACTTTACAAATATTATGACATTTTATCTTCAAAAAACCCACTGTGAGGGAATTGCTATTATTACACTCATCTTACATTTAGGGAATCTGAGGCAAACAGATTTTTTTTAATGATTTAACAAGGTCACATAGACATTTGAGGTAGAATTTGAATCTAGGTCCTCTGACTCCTTGTTCTGACTTGGCCCCTTAGAGTAGAATGCTGAAGGGAGGTATTTCAGGAAGGACAGCTTTCCACTCAGTGTAAGAGCAGGTCCTCCATAATTTTATCTTTTCAAAAGTGAAATAGGTCATTTGAGAAGGAAGTAGGGTTCCCTCTCACTGGAGAATTTCAAGCAAAACCTGAATGACCACTTCTTGGAGATATCATAAAAATAAAAATTTCTTGGGGCGGCTAGGTGGCGTAGTGGATAAAGCACAGGCCCTGGAGTCAGGAGTACCTGGGTTCAAATCTGATCTCAGATACTTAATAATTACCTATCCCTGTGGCCTTGGGCAATCCACTCAACCCTGTTTGCTTTGCAAAAACCTAAAAAAAATAAAGAAAAAAATAAAAATAAAAATGTCTTGATCCGATAAAGTTTGGACTAGCACTGGAAGGACCAAAAACAAAAATGTTTACTTTGATATAAAAAAATTTAATCCTCTATATTTTTGATAGGTTAAAAAATGTGCTAAGTAAATTACCATGGTTTGATCCTTCCAGGTATTCTTAAAATTCTGGACCTTCTAGTGCTTGGTAACAACACTGCCCGTTCTGAGTTTCTATGAAAACTGCCAATTTTTCACCATCACTAATGATGTCCAGAATATCTGATTTTAACAGTTCTAATTGTTAGGCAGTGCTTCCTTACATTGAGTTTAAATGTGCAATTTCCACTTATTGTTTCCAACATAACTTCCTCACAGTACTTCCTCAAATAACTATTTTGCTAATCTATGAAGAGAAAAGAAAAGCTCACTCTACATGGTTTTTGTGATGATATTAATTTAAAATAGCATGCATGACTGCTAAAATTGTATATACTATGTAAGTGAATACTTAAAGTTAAAACTTGAGAAAATAAGAACTCCAAGATAAAACATCATTGACTGACAAACACTTCATCCAGATCTCTTAAGTTTGTGCTAAAAATTAAATGTTAAATATCAATCACCTTTAAATCAAAAGAGCACAAAATTTAGAGCAAAATAGTTGGAACTCAAATCCAGGGCTTTTTTTAATTTTTATTTTTAGGATTGACCTTAGAAAATTGACTTGCTCTCTTTGAGCCTCACTTTTCTCATCTGCAAAATGAGAAGGCTGAATTAGGAGACTTCTGGTAAAACCAATGCATTTCCATGTAGCTACTATTAAACATGTACTTATAAGCAAAGCATACATACATACATACAGCCCAGCTACCCTAGGATAGTCTCATTGACTGAGTATCCATAGAAAGTGAAAGTATCCCCTCCCCATACTGGTTGGGCTGTGCAAAGTTACCAGCTTCACTTTCTCCTCTAGAGCCATCTAGGTCCAGAGGCAAGATAAAGACCAGAATAACTAGATATGACCCCAGATGGCCCCTCTCTTTGTCATTGGAGGAAGAGATCTTCAGCCAGATTCCCCTCCACCCTTTGTATTATAATAGTTTACCTCTTGCTAACATCCTTCAGTGAGATGTAGAGATGACCATAGTTCTCAAAAGTTATGTGGCTAAGACATAAGCTCTGACAATCTTTCAAGTTCAAGGGATTATAGTGTCATAGCTCTAGAATGGAAAGAGATCTTAGAAGCACTCTAGTCCTAGCCCTTCATTCTATAGTTGAGGAACTGAAGCAGAGCGAGGCTCATTGACTTCCCCGAGATCACATAAGGAAGTGGGCAGAGCCAGAATCTGGACTCAGATTCTGAGACTTTTCACTACAGTCAAGTTTTGATTGTTGTTTGCATTTGCTATCTAAGACCAGCCTGGCTAAATACAGTTGTCTGCTTGGTAATTAAATTTTTAGTCATTACAAGTCAGAAAATGAAGGCAAGGAGGCAATAAGCCAGTTATCTTATTTGATCCTTCCAACCTAGGGGCTATTATTTTCTCCATTTAATGAGGAGGAAACTGAGGTTAAATGACTTACCCAGGGTGATACAATTAAAAAGTGGCTGAGAATGGATTTGAAACTTGATTCTTTCCGACTCTATCCACTGCACCAGGTGCCTCTTAAACTTCCACTTCTCCTGTAAGGGCACTGGACTTGGAGTTAAAAGACCTGGGTTCAGTTGTGACTTCTATCTCTTCCACCTGTGTGACTCTAAAACAGTTACTTTACCTATCTGGACCTCAGTATCCCAGTTTGCAAAGTAAGGAGATTAGACTTGATTAAATCAAAACTCTAAGTCTTTGGTCTTATGAATCTAGATGGTGGTGGTAAATAGCAGAAAAGAAAGCAAAGATACTTAAAAATCTGATAATTTGTAAACCAACTACAAACACCAATTGAAATACTGACACTCTTAAGTATGACATCCTTGCTTGGCCAGTGTCCTTATCAATGGATGAATTGAATCACAGTCACATTAACATTCTCACAATAAATGAAACCTAAAGACATCAAGACAGAAGGATGGCTCACAAGTTTTCCTTGAAGAGGGAATAAAGTAACTAAGCTGATTTCATTATGTTCCCCAAGATATATAGAAACAAAAATTTATGAGGCATTTGGGTATCCATCAGGCAGGAATCATTATGAACCAAATGTTGGTCAAAAAGGTAACTTTGTTCATGGGCCAACATATAATGATGAGAATGAAAAAAATAGAAAAATGCCATTAAGAACTTGATGGTGTTTGTCCTTCACGCTCAAAGAAGACCATGATATCAGGGAAGTGAGGTCATAAGAAGCAAATGAATTGGATTTGAGTAAGGGAAGTGCTATTAAGAACTTGGGAAGAGACTTTATGCCAAGTCAGCATATGCTTTGATTCTGGATGATTTCAAAAGCGAAAGCAGGAGTAGAAAAAACACCAAATAAAACCAAACCAACACAACATATTGTTTAGGATTAGAAAATTCTTATTAACTACTTAGAAAATTTATTTGTGTGTGTGTATACACACACACACACACACACACACACACACACACACACACATATATATAAAGCATTATATAGTCATTAAGTCATTAAACATAAGGAACATCGATTAATAGCATGAAAATAAAGTTATTATATAAGTAAATAGAAAGTATCTTTTCATGGAGATCATATTCAAATCAGCTGTCTTATTATTAGACCATCAATTTGTTAAAACAAAGGTCAAAATAAAAGCTAATTAAGAAAGAAAAGATAAGGATAAGAAGTCACCATGTGCAATTAGATCTCTAATCAGTCAAATCAGAAGTGGATAAAAGAAAAGTCATTAACTCTGATTATCATGAGCTCCAATAGATTCTTTCAAGTTCAAGGGATTGTAGTGTCATAGCTCTAGAGTGGAAAGAGATCTTGGAAACCATCTAGTTGCACCCCTTCATTCTGTAGTTGAGGAAATGAAGCCAAGAGAGACTGGAAGAGATATGACCAATATATGGTTATTGTCATAACATAGAAAGCAAAACAGACCAGAAATTGTTTCTGAAAGCAAATGTTTCATCTTTTTGACCAAGGGACAGATAGGGCAGACAAAGGCAATATGGGTTTAGAATAGAAACACATTCACAAAATAATATCAAAGAAGAAAGTGGATGATTAAAATCGTTATAACAAAGGAGTGAAAAGTAATGAGGAATGGATAATGAGCCTATAGGAATCCTGACATCATTTCTTGGGACCCGCCTAAGTCAGATCAACTCTGGAGCATTTAGAAATGAAATGGGAGTACCCAAAAAATAGATGAAAAGTGGAACAGTGTTTCTATAGTACTTTGTTCTTCTATTGAAGACAGTAGAATAACCACATATGAATTCTAACACACTAGTACCTGCTGTGCTATAAAAGAAAGTGGAAATAGTACTTCATAGTGGTATAGAAATTGCTTGGGGCAAGCAATAATTTTAATATCATTTAATTTTATGACAGTAATGATCATGGTATATGGGTTACTTCTGACACTGGGATGACTGAGAACATCTGTCTTGCCTAGATGAAAAAGGATTAAGCTGGTTTTCCCCAACTACAACTAGTTTCCTATTAATGGAGTGTTGGATCTCCTGCGGCTCTCAGGTATTTCATTACTACTTTTTTTGTAGAGTTTTTAATTCTGTGGTTTTCAAGAATTAGTATTACACCAAGGAAAAGCACAAAAGTTGTAGCTCATTGAGTATATACTTTTATGGCTGTTACCAATATTGAAGAAATTGTTGGTTGGGATACTGACAACTCAAGAATGTTTAATTCTACAATGGAACAAGTAAACTTAAATGAAAATTTAGTCAAAAATGAAACACACCAAGAATCAACAAATTATAAAACAACACAGAATGTGTTGAAACCAGAGAATGAAAGGACTATACATACCTTCATTTATCCCCAAATGCATCTTTTCCCCCTGTCACTGAGCTCTGATAATCTTGTCACTGATGGTAGCAAAGAAATGAAGATTTCTAAGATGTAAAAGGTAACAAAAAAACCAACTGATACATCTCTCCATTGATGGTAAATTGCTATATTATTATCATATACAATGTTATTAAAAGCATATTTTCCTCCAATAATTTAACGAGAGAGTTGATTATCTCTTTTAATGTTGTCTCTAATTATGGAAAGAGAAATGGATTTAGAGATCTATATTCAACATTTTCCAAGTTACATAGTTACCTTATTCTCTCTTTTTTTAAATCTGTATAATAAAGAGATGATAATAATGTTTCTACTACATGAAATCATTACTTGGATAATGTTCTGTACACAATGAAATGATAGTATATAATTAACTTTATTCTTGTTATTCATTTGATCAGTTATTAAATGTTTATTTTTGTGCTAAGTGCTAGAGATACTAATGATGATGTTTGCCCTTCATTGAAGAAGACCATGACATCAAGGGAAGTGATGCCATGACAAGCAAGTGAATTGGTTTTGAGTGAGTAAGCTGTTCCAAGTTCACCAGCCTCCCTTTCTCTTCACTGAGTCCAGTGGCCAGAAATGAATCAAGACCATTGGAGAGGGCCCTGGATGTAAGGCAATCAGAGTTAAGTGACTTGACCAAGTTCACACAACTAGTATGTGTCAAGTGCTTGAGACTGGATTTGAATTCAGGTCCTTCTGACTTCAGGGTCAGTGCTCTATCCACTGTGCCACCTAACTGCCTCAAATAAAAAATACCCAGTCCCTACTCTCAATGAGCTTACATTCTAATGTAGATAACAAGGATACCCCTCAGTGACTGCCAGTGAGGTGATGGAGAATGATCACAGTCATTATCCTGGAAATCAAGTGGTCTTTATCAGTTTTTGCTTTCTGAGAGGTCACTATATTTCTAATTTCAATTGAAACTAAGTGGGATATTTTAGTCCCTCGACTACAGGATCTTGTTTCAAAATATATCATTTTTGGTAAGGAAAAGGGATTTTGTACAGAAGGCATTTTCATCTTTGTTTATTTAATGTTTATTGGCAAGTCCCTCTCCATATCCTGTGACCCTAGTGACCATTTCAAAGAACTCAATTTCCTCTTGGATGAAATTTTCTTCAGAAATGCTGATTCATCTTCAGGAAATGAGAGGTCTGGAAGTCCTGCTTGTTGGTTGGTTTCTGGTTTCTTTAGCTCTACTGTTTATTTAATTCCCAAATTAAGACATGGGACAAAATGTGATCCTATTCCTTAACTCCTCGTACACACACACACACACACACACACACACACACACACTTGTGCGCATGCACACTCACATCATGAATTACAAGTATGAGTAAAGTACCACTTTTTGCAAAACACTAGGTAGGTTCTGAAGGATATTCAAAATTGAGTTAATACAGGGTACATGCCCTCATGAAACTCACAGTCTATCTAGAGTGGAGATAAAATACAGGATAGATACATACATGCATGCATACATAGATATATAGATACATAGCTAGATGATTGATAAAGTTAAAAAGATAAATATAAATGACTTATAGATGATAGTAAGATAGATAAAGATGGATTAAGAGATGATGGATGATAAGAAAGAGATAGAGACAGATGATAAATAAAGGAGAATAAAGAGAAAGATGAGAAGGAGAAATAAAATAACTGAGACTTGGAGCATCATTTCCCACACATCAGAACTAAAACTTGATTAAACTAATAGCTGCTAAAAATAAAAGAAAGAAAAAAATAAATAAAAATGAGTATGCAAAGGAGAAAGGACCCAACCATAGATAACTACTATAGGAAATAGAGAAGACCTGCATTCATATTTAGAAAAAAAATCCATTCCTTTTTCAATGAGGAAATGTCAAATAATTCAAAACACAAAAAAAGAGCTCTTGGATGCTCTTTAAAGGGGCTTTGAAAATCAAGCAAGAGAGGGGCGGCTAGGTGGCACAGTGGATGAAGCACTGGCCCTGGAGTCAGGAGTACCTGGGTTCAAATCCGGCCTCAGACACTTAATAATTACCTAGCTGTGTGGCCTTGGGCAAGCCATTTAACCCCATTTGCCTTGCAAAAAAAATCAAATAAGAGAGACTGAGGGAAAATAGGAAAAACAAGAGCAATCCAAGAAAATTAGGAAAATTGGGGGGAAAAAAAATCAAACATCTTGAAATATAGAATCAAAACCTCAAGGAAGAAAATAATTCCTTGAAAACTAGAGATGGGCAAAGGGGAGCTAGTGACATTTTAATACATCAAGAAATAATAAAAACAAAACTATAAGAATAAAGAATAAGAGAATGTGAAACGTATCATCAGAAAAACAACAAATCTGAAGAACAGATCAAGGAGAAATAAGAATGGTCAGACTACCTGAAAATTATGATTAAAAAAAGCTTGATATAATCTTATAAGATACTTTAAAGGGAAAAATGCCCTAAAGTTCTGGAACAAGAAGGAAACCAGAAATAGAAAAAATGCATTGATGACCACCTTAAAGAGATCCCAGGACAAAGCTTACAGGAATATTACAGTCAAGTTTCAAATTTCTCAAGTTAAGGAAAAATATTGAAAGCAACAAGAAAAAAAAAATTTAATTATCCTGAAGCTACAATAAGGATTTTTAAATAGATATAAATAGATTTCAATTGAAATTTTAGCTTATTTTTCAATTACATGCAATGGTAGTTTTTCAACAGTCATCCATTTGCAAATTTATGAGTTCCACATTTTTCTACCATCCTCCCCATGGTGGCAAACAATCTGGTAAAAGTTGTACATGTACAATCCTGCTTAACTTATTTCCATATACAATAAGGATTACACTAGACCTAGTAGCTGCTACTTTAAAGGACCATAGGTCTTGGAATATTACATTTCATGGAGCAAAAAAGCTAGGATTACTATCAAGAGTTATTTACCCAATAGTTAACTATAAAACTGAATGGATAGGAAGAGGTTAGTTAATGAATTTAAAGACATTCAGGGATTTGTGACAAAAAAAAGTAAACCTTAAGGAAAAATTCAACATATAACATCCAGGAGAAATATACAGTAAACATTAAGGACCAATTATAAGGGACTTAAGGAAATGTGTGCTTATATGTGCTTACTACTTATATGTGAAAATGTCAGGTTTTTTTATGACTGCCATTATTATTTGGGTAATTTAAAAGAAAGTCTTGGTCTAAGCTGAGTATGATGGGGTGATCCTCAAAATTAAAACTGTGGAGGAAGAATAAAAAAGAGGAATAATCTCATACAAATATCATGCAAACTATCTCATACAAATGAAGAAAAGTCAATAATACCAGACCTTAAACTATATTTAGCATTATTCAAATATAAAATGGAAAATTTTGATTATTTTAAATTAAAATTTTATTGAATAAATAAAACCTATGCAGTCAAGAATAGAAGGAATGCAGAAAATTGAGGGAAAATTTTCACAGACTGTCTCTCAGATAGGATGTGATTAGATTGGAATGGTGCTATAATGTAGAGAACTGTGAGTCAGTTGACTTAGAAAAACAAGATGACTTGGACTTTTGAAGGAAGATGCTATTCACCTTCAGAGAAAAAGATAAGTGAAAATTAGCATAGCAAAATCATATATATATATATATATATATATATACACGTGGGTGTATATTTATAGATTTCTATGTATATGTGCATGTGTGTGTGTGTGTGTGTGTGTATGTGTGTGTGGAGAAAGAAAGACATGCTTAATTATAACCTTATTTAGAACAGAGATGGGCAGTTTGGGGTGAGGGAGAGGAAAAAAAAATTAAGTAAAATGTACACATTAGAGAATAAAAGAAACCTACAAGGAAGCAAAGTGGGACAGCCTTGAAAACAATACATAATATTTAATATGTGTTTTCTTGAAATAAAAATTTATTGTTTTATATTGATTGCTGTCTTATGTTCTATTTTGCACATGGCAATTTTTTTCTTTTTCTCATTTTGTATTTAAGTTTAAAGTAAATAATAAAATTTACCAGAAAAAAAGGAAAGAAGGCAGTACATATATATATACATATATACATATATACATATATACATATATATATCCAACAGATATTACAAAAATGAAATCAACAGGTTTTGGCAATAGATTGAATATGGAGGGTCAGTACTAGTGCGAACTAAAAGGTTTATTATCCCCATATCAGTGAGCACTCAAGGCTATGCAACACAAATTTGTAATTGACCTAGTCAATACAATTTCTTAATTTTCCCCCATCTTTATTCAGCAGCAAATATCTAGAAGCAAAGGCAACAGGTTGATGTTATCTAAGATTGAGACTGGACAAGGCAAGATCTGTGATATAAAAGTAGGGCAAATAGGACACTTGAATTTCATCCAGGGATCAAGCTAGTGAGCAAAAGGTAAATATTGGGGTGGGGGGCAGAAATACTGGCATAACCGAAGATCCAAAGAGAAATATATATTTACACACACACATATACACACTCACACATGCTCAGTTGGGTATTAGAATTTATCTTACCCAACAAGGAAATTGGAGGAAAAGGTGTTAGGAGAAAGATGGGGTATAAAGAAGAGGACAGATTGAAGGAGTCAGAGATGGAAGTAGATGACATAATGGAATAGAAATTAGTATCTAATAATATGTTGTTTACAAGAGATATTTGAAACAGAAAGACAACACTCAGAGTTAAAATAAGAGGCTGCAGTCAAATCTATTATACTCCAGCTAAAGTTAATAAAAAAATGGCAGATGTAGCAATCATGATCTTAGACAAAGCAAAAGCAGAAATATACCTAATTAAACGAAATAATCAGAGAAACTACATTTTGCTAAACTTATCGTGGATATAATGGAAATGGAAATAATATTTTTAAAAATTATATCACTTCCTTGATTAAATCCTCATTTCTAAAATATATAGGGAACTTCCTTCTACAACAGGTTGACTGTCTTCACTGTAAAAGTGGTCTAGATAATTGTATCATTCTCCACATCAGTGTTTTTGGGAATGAAAGGAGATGCTTCTAGTCTCACTTGAGTCACATATTTACAGAACATTTTACTACTTACTTGATGAATTGGTACTTCAGTTTCCTCATCTATAGAAATGGAAGAAGAATCTCTACTTTATTTTATCATCCTAATTTGGAATAAATAAAAAGGGTTAAAGTCTTATATAAATATCAATGGTAATTTAAACCTTCCTCCAGATCACATTTTGACTAAAGAAGAAAATTTGCAAAAAAAATACAAATTCATTAATTGTCTCAACTCCCCAGCTTACTTTTTTTGTATCTGTCAGTTTTATTAGATATCTTACATGAATTCTTTTTCTTCATATTAGGACTTCGTTAAATTTTTTAGCAATTTCATTTGAAGGAAAGAAAAGAATTTTTATATTAATTAGTTTTCCCTCTACATTCTGATTCATATTTGCAAGAACTAAACCCAAAGGAAAGTCATTATTTTCCCCAGTTTAATGTCAAAGTAAATCCAAACTGACTAAGACCACAGAGCTGCCATTAAATTAGAAACACTGGACTTCCCCTAGCTCTTTGCACCTGCTTTCCTAACAACAACAACAAAAAAAAGATATATGCAAATCAAGCATGAAAAGCATGCAAAGTTTGCACAATGCTGGCACATAATGTTCAATTATTCCCAACACAAGAAATACTTGTCATTTAAACAAATAAGAAGCAATTAGTCCAGTAGCACACAAACAAGTCCACTTAATATAAACTGAATATTTAATTTCAAGATCGATGTAAATTCAATAACAGATATGTAAATAGCAAGTACTAATTTGAAATCTGGCATTAATCTAACTCTGCTACAAGTGGAAACTTAATTATGAGTTATTAATGTATCATAACATCTGGAAGACCTGGATCAATTCCAATTATCCACTGAATTGCAAGCAATTACATCTGAGCTAGTAAAACTGTGGAGTCATGATTTAAATGTTAAACTTTTATTTGTAATATATAAATTTTCACCAAATTGGATCATAAAAAGAGGAATTACTGCTCCTTTTATGAAGCTACAGATATTTCCGGCAAGTCTATAAAAGAATCTCACGATAACCTGAAGACAGTGAGAATGTTATATTTACATTTGATTATTTGTGTCACAAATAATCTTAATATTTTTGTTAGAAAGGCAGTGTTCTCTACTACATAGAGAGCTGATCTTGAGACCAAGGAGACTAGAATTTCAAATCTTCCTCAGACCTATACAGGCTGTGAGAACCTTGAAAATTCTTTAAGACTCTAAATTCCAAAAAAGATGCCAAACTGTAACAGTAGAAGGAGTTTCTTCATCTGGGAGTTCCCTATATCAACAAAATCACAAATTCAGTCCCTACTTCTAATATATATTTTTTAATGGAAATTAGTTCTCTGGAATATACTACCCTAGAATCACCCTGGATAATGTCTGGAACAAATCAATGAGCATGATCAACAAGCAATTATTAAATGCCTACTATATTTCAAATATTTTGCTAGGAAATTCAAAAATAAGAAATTAAACAGTCATTCAAAGAATATATATGCATATACATATATATATGTATATACACACACACACACATATATATATATATATATATGTGTGTGTATATATATATACATATATATATGGTATCCAAAAAGTTTTGGTGTAGTTTTAAGCTTTTTAGTCTTAAAATTAAGATTTTGGAAGATACCTTGTATATAGAGAATATATACAAAATTAATATGATATAATATCAGTGTAATAATATAACATCATATCATATCATTAATATAATGTAATAAAATGAAACCCCTCTTCAAAGTGCATTTAAGTCTGAGTCACCTCCCACAATTATCATTGGCATTTGAGACTATCAGTGACCTTTTATTAAAATGCTAGCAAACAAAACAGTTTACTCAAAAGTCTTCCATCTTAATAAAACTGGAACTGGACATGAAGAGAATCAAGAAGTATCATTAACTCTTGTAATAGACAGGTGACAACTAATTATTGATTTGTGAATTATATTACAAATAGTTCTCTGCAAAATTTCCCTGAACCATTATACTCTTTTGCAGAAAATAATCCTTTACAGAAAATAATCCCCTACAAATATCTCTTTTAAATTTCATTATTTAGGAATTTTGAAGTCAACTAGTGCCAATCTATGAATAGGTAGACTTTTACTTCCTCTTTGCCAAGGTTGTGTCTTTTAATTGCAACTCTTAGCATAATGACTACAACCTATCCTAAAAAGTAGGAACTTAATAAGTGTTTATTGCCTTGACTTTTTTGTCATATTGCTAAGATTTCTAGTATCATGTCAAATAATTAGATACGAGGCATCCTTCTTTTACGTCTGATCTGACTGAGAAATGCTTCAGTGTTTCCTAATACAATGTTTTTCTAATACAATCAAAGGTATTGGCTTAGATAAACAATAATTCCATCAGGGAAAAATCCTTATACTCCTATGTTTTTTAGTATCCATAAATGCTACACTTTGTTGAAAGCATTCTCTGAGTTCATCAAGTATAACATATATTCTAAAATTTATTTTTGTTATAATATAATTATCCTTATTATTTTTCTGATTTTGAAACATACTTGTCTCCTGGTATAGATTTACTTAGTTATCCTAAACAAATTGTTTTGATATTTTGCTAATTTGTTCTAATGTTTACAGTATTATTTATGCTGTTACATTTAAATTTTTATATTAATATTAATTCATATATTAGTCTTTTTTTCTGTTTTATCTCTCTAAAGTTTTCTCCCCCACCCCGGAGGACTACATCTGTCTAATATAAGAACCTTGCTAGAGTGCCTTCATTTTTTTTCATATTTGAAAACAATGCATGCATGCATGCTCTTTTAACTCTTTGATTCAATTAAAAATTGATATGAACCTGGCAGTTCCCCTTTCTCTTTGGAAGTTTATTAAAAGCTTGCTCAATTTCTCTTTCTGAAAGCTATGGTATTAAAACAAGAGAAGAATAAGGATGAGAGATATAAAGTCATAAAGAAAGGTCATATATTTCAAACCCATCATTTTTTTTTAAAAAATGAAAAAAGCTAGATCCATAGAGATAAAGTGATTTAGCAAAAGTCACACAGAGAGCAAGCATTAAAAAGATGGTACTGGTATCTAGGTCTTCTAACTTTAAAGTCAATTTTCTACCCACTGTACCAAATGATTGGGCCTCACTTATGTTACAGGTATAAGCATCAACAAAATGGAGACAAAAATTATTCCTGTTTTCCTAGAACATGAAGTAGAGAATCAGTGAAGAAACTATTTGGGAGGATTAATAGCTTCAGCAAAGCAGAAGAATACAAAATAAATCCACAAAAATTCATTAGCATTCATATACAATAATAACAAAAAAACAAAAAAATATGAAGAAAAATCTCATTTATAATAGTAATAAATACATATCTGGAATGTTAACCTTTTAAGACCTATTTAGGACCTATTTAAATACATTATATAAAATATTCTTATAGAAATAAAGAATATTTTGATAATTGAACACATTCATTATTCAGGGTTGGGTGACATCAATATAATAAAAATTATTCACCTAAAGTAGTTTATAAGTTGAAGGCTATACAAAAATTTCCTTCCAAGGATTACAAAAAATAATAAAAAATGCTAGGAAGAAAACAAAGTTCTAGAACCTCAAAGGAAATGATAATAAAAGAAAAATAGAATTGAAGAGTACAATTAGTTTAAAACAAAGAAAATAGAAGAGTAGATCTATGGAACAAAATAGATAACCAAAAAGTCCATGTTCAAAAAAAAAATAATGACAATGAAAGACTCCCTCTTTCACAAGAATTGCTAAGAAAATAGGAAGCAGTTTGGCAAGAAAATTCATTTAGACAAACAGGTACTAAATGTAAATGAAGACATGAGTTCAAATTCGTCCTCAGACACTTACTATACCTTGGAAAGACACTCAAATCCCTATTTGCTTCAAAGGATAGAGTACTGGATTTGGAGTCAGGAAGGTCTGGGTTCAAACATACTTAGTTGTGTGACTGCTAGAGGATTTTATGACCAAAAAAAGTTCCAGTCCCTGGACCTGATTGCTTCTGACATCCCCTCCTATTCCAACATTCTGTTGTGAAAAACAAAACTGTAGAGCCCTTTCACTATTCTCCATTCTGTTTTCTAGTTTTTCATTCTTAGAAGCAATGATAGAACCTGACTCAAGAAATTCTTAGTAACAATATCACAAAAGGCCCCAAGATATTAATACAGTCTAAGGAAATCTCATAGAGTAGTCCTTGGAAGCAGTCTCTACCCCCAAAGAAAGATGCTCAATTCACTTTGAGACTACCATAATTGTGAAAGCATTTTTCCTTTATGCTAAAATGAATTTTTGTCAGTGTGATGAGTGTGGATCAGATCATTTTAGGTCTGACCTCAGGAGATACACATAACAAATAGTGACAATTCTTTGAATGGAAAAACTCTTTGTTTTGAGTAGGGAGATCTGACTCCACCACTTACTAGTCTGACCTTGAACAATTTATTTTACTTCTCTGGGCCCCATGTTCTTTCTCTAAAACAGCAGGGAGTAGAATAGACTCTCTCCAAGTCTCTTCAGGCTCTAGTGTTCTTTGATTTTCCAAAGTAAAGACCCTATTTGTGTAATTATTTAAGATTGCTGCAATAACCTTTTACCCACCTTATACAAAAAAAAAAAGTGCTTCTTGCTAAATATCCTCAGTTTCTTTAAATGATTTTTGTATAAAGCAGTTTCAAGTACTCCCTTTCAGGAAAAAAAAGGAGAAAAATCATCTCAGTTGTCCCACTCTGGATGGGTTCTGACATGTCAATGCCACTTTTAAAACATAGCACCCCAGACTCAACACAGTACTCCAGTTGTGGTCTAAGCTAAATCTAATGGGACATTCACCTCCCTCACTCTGGACAGTACACTACTGTGAAAGTAATTTTGATATTCTGCCTGCATATCCCCATCTGATATTAACTGTACTTAAGTTGTACATAACCCAAATGTGACACTATATTGGCCAACCACCAATTTCACCACACAATTTAATTGAAACCCTGCTTATTCACTTGGTCTCTGCCCAGAGGTTTCTTAGACTGAAGGCTGGATGACCCCTTGTTTGATAGGATGGAGAGGATTCTTTGTCATGCATGGATTGAAACAGATGGCCTATTGGAACCTTCCAATTCTGAAATTATGTGTTTGCTGTGGGCACAAATGTGGTTAGAAAAGATGAATTTATAGTAGTCTCAGCCAGCATAATTTTGCATCATCTCCCAACCTCACTGAGTATTTCCAGAATAGAAATAGAAAAGACAGATAATGGGTTGACCCAGAGTTAAAGATTATTAGCAGAGCCTGTAATTCATTTAAAAAGAGAGAGAGAATTGAACTTAAGGTAAAAAAAAAAACTGTATCTTGCTGGACAGACTAACTCTAGAATAAAGATTATAAAGGGAGGAAAGTGAGGACAGAGTAAGGGCAATGGCATAGTTATAACCAGGATGGGCCAAGAAGGGCTTTATCCTAGGGCCTAGGATTTAGAGAGTGCCTCATTTTGAGTGCTTGAGAAATCCTTGCAATCCTTCAGTAACATGGAAACAAGACAGCTGAGCACCTAATTAGCAATAATAATTAGCTGAAATAGGAAGCTACTTTCTCAACAATACAGTGATCCAAGACAACTGCAAGAGACTCATGATGAAAAATGTATCCACATCCAGAGAAAGAGCTATGGAGTCTGACTAAACCAAACCATAGTAGTTTTACTTTTTTATTGTTTTTTTCTTTGTGGTTTTTCTTTTCTGTTCTGATTCTTCTTTCACAACATGACTAATGTGGAAACATGTTTAATATGTTTATAACCTTTATCATATTGTTTGCATCTTGGAGGGATGGGAAGGAGAGAGGGAGAGAGAAAAATTTGGTCTCAAAATCTTATAAAAATGAATGTTTAAAACTATCTTTACCTGTAATTGGAAAAATAAAATTATATTTTAGATAGATCAACCATTGATAGATTGATCCACAGATACATGGATAGATTAACAGATAGATAACATAGTAAACTATTAGATATTGAGTAGGGAGTAAATAACTCCCCTCCTCCCTATAGGAAGCTAGGTGGTACAGTAGAGGGAGTGCTTATTCTAGAGCCAGAAAGACTCAAATTCAAATATAATCTCAGACATTTATTAACTGTGTGTGGGTCACTTAACTTCTCTTTGCTTTAGTCTACTAAAGAGTAAAATGAGGATAATAATAGCACCTATTTCCCAGAGTTGTTGTAAGGATCAAATGCTAGCTTCCCCTTTTCCCTATGCTTCTCCAGCAATAGAATGACAGTATGCCCAGGTTTCTTATAATCTCATGGGGGGAAGGATATAAGCATATAGGTTGCAATAGGTCATCTTCCAGGCCCTATATGTACAAATATTTCATTTGATCTTTTTGATCTACAAACAGGAGAGTATTCTACTCCAACCAGCTCCACCTCCAATTAGCCCCAAGGCAAAAATCCCAAATTACAGTTCCAGGTCCTGGACTAAGAAAACAGGGAGGATTGAGTGACTGAAGGTATCAGTATGAATGATCTCTTCCAAGGTAAGGATAAGTTAAGGAATATATAGGAGAGGTGGAAGGAAGGGAAAAATTTTAAAAAGAAATATTAAAGTTCATGGTTCTGCTGATGGATAGTAGTGAGAACTACTTATTCCTATCCCTTTCCTTGGATTACTGAGTCAGGGCAAGATGGGAAGTCAAGGAAAATGGGAATGTAGAAGACTCTGGAGACCAAGATGTTAGAAGATTATCACTGTGATTATTGAAATCACTAAGAATGAGCATCAAGTTTGGAGGAGAAAGAAAAACCAGGAAGACCCTTGTGCTAAAAGCTTTGAAAGAGGAAGAAACAGGACCTGGGGGTTGAGAGAAGTCTACAATTATAGCCAGCATAAGATGTTATAGCCAGATTTTGTGAACTTCAAAGCAGAGGTAGATAAGTATTCTAGCAGTGATTGGAATAGAGAGTAAAAAATGATACTGCTCCTCTTCCTGATCATATAGAACAAGAGAGAGGGAGAGAAAATATTAGATATGATGGTAATCATTATCATTATTACCATTATTGAAGGGGCAGCAGAAAGAGCATCAGCCCTGGAGTCACAAGGACCTAAGTTCAAATCTTACTTCAGATAGTTAAGTAACCTTGGGCAAGTCACTTAACCCTGATTGCCTCCATGGCCATCTCCAGTCATCCTGACTCATATCTGGCCATTGAATCCAGATGGCTCAGAGGAAAATGAGACTGGTGACTTAGCACAGAACCCCTCCTCACTCAAATCTAATTCACTTGGATGCCTATCATGGCATTATCTCCCTGATGTTTGAGAACAAAGCAGAAATATCAATCAATTAACTATTCTCAAGTTTTCAGGTGAGTCAACAATAGAGAAAGAGAATGCTGGAAATAGAGAACAGCAAAGGATAGAGATTGAGGAGGAGAACCTGATGAGGGAACAGAAGGGGTTGTCATCTAGGCAGAGGACAATTCCAAGGCCAAATTAGTGGGAATTTTCCTCTCATAGGATGGAGTCAAAATTACCAAAGAGGAATCAAAAGGCCCTCTTTTTCACATCATCTATGTCTTTAGCTCTCTCTTTTTGACTCTCCTCTTCATAAGCACTTAGGAAGGGTTTTGTGAGGTTTAAAATGCTCCAGAGAAAAAATTTTGTAATAACTAGACATTTTGTTAGTAATTTCAGTATTTTTAATAAAAAGGATAGGGACACTCTCAAGTGTCAAAGACAACCAGGGTGGTAGGCTCATGTTTATATACCATTGGAAGAGGGGCGTTCCCAAGAGTGGCAATCAACTCTGATGAGAGAATGAATATTACAATGAGGGGCTGAGAGTGACATCATGTCAGAGAGGGAATATCCCCTATCCCCAGGCCACCCACAGCCTTGGGCAATCTGTTCAAAGAATTTATCTCCACCCAAACCAGAAAAGAGCACAATGGTTTCCCCAACTGGGTGGGCTCTGAACAAGATTGTTAAGAAAGAAAATCTAATCTTATTATCAATAATGTCTTTCAAGAAACATTAAATAACAAGAGACATTAAACAGCAATTATTTCTCTTCTCCCCAGAAACCCTGAGGGTCTTCTCCTTCCAGAATCTTTTTTGGAGTAGGTAAAAGTGCATATATGCACATACATACATACATACATATAGCCACATACATTTACATAGATACATGTGTATGGATATATAGAGACACATACAAAATATATATATATATATATATATATATATATATATATATATATATATATATACAGACTTAATAATAGCCTTATTGGTGGAGGAGAGAGAGGAGGAGGAGGAGGAGGGGAGAGGGGAAAAAAATTAAGTTAAAAAAAACCAGCAGAGAATAAAAGAAAATCAAAAGGAAGTAAAGATGGACAGCTTGGAACACTATGTGTAGTGTTTATTATACAGGTTTTCTTGAAATGGAAATTTATTGCTTTATACTGAATCTTCTCTCATGTTCTACGTATGTGGCAATTTTTTTCCCTTTTCTTATTTTGCATTCAAGTTTAAAATAAATTTAAAAGCTGAAAAAGAGGAACTGAACTTTTGAAATGAGAATTTTAGAAAAAGAAAGGAATTCTGGTTTCCTTCAACTATAGATTATTAATAATCATTTCTCTCAGTTTAATCATTGACCTCTTGTCGGACTATATCAACAATCACCATTTTACTGGTGATGATATAAACCTAGAGAGTATATATGTGTATAAATATGTATATATATATATATACATACATATGTGTGTGTATATATCTGTATCTATATAGTACTACATTTAGTAAATTTGGTTGCTGGTCTCCTATTCAATTAAAAAGTAGGGAAGTGAACATTACATAATTTTTCAATTTCAAAACAAGACAAATAAAATAACTTTTTCATGTATGGTCCTCATTATAAAAAAAGTTCTCCATCTTTGGACTAAATGAATGTGCCGTATTCTAGGTCAGCTGTGACACACACCCATGACAAGTGAGTCATTAAGCGCAGCTGTTCCTAGATGGTGAACTTTTTCATTCCAGACATTCTAGTTTTGATCCTGCTTTTTCTCTTAAAAGATATATTCCAGTGATAGTTTAAGTTTAAGAATAACCCATAAGGGAAATAAAAGATATATTCCAGTGATAGTTTGAGTTTAAGAATAACCCATAAGGGAAATAAATGGCCATTCACCAGTTTTTGCTTGGCTCTAACATCTCCTGCCCATCACTCCAAGAATCTCAACTCCAATCTATATGGGAATGTCATTCTCCATATGTGGGCAGCTGGGTGGTACAATGGATAGAGTTCTGGGTTTGGAATCAGATAGATTCATGTTCATGAGTTCTAATCTGGTTTCCAAAGCTGGCTGTCAAATCATTTGACCCTGTTTGCCTTGGTTTCTCATCTGTATCATCTGTATCTGTATCATCTGAAAAATGAGCTGGAGAATGAAATGGCAAACCACTCTGGTATTTTTGCCAACAAAATCCCAAATGAGGTCACAAAGAGTCAGAAATGTTCTGGGTTTTTTTTTAAACAAATATTGTGTTATTTGATCCTCACAACCAGTCCTGTGAGATAGGTGCTCTTCTCATCATTTTTTTATAGTTGAGGAAACTGAGGCAAATGAAGGTTAAGGAACTTGCCCAAGATCATACTGTTAACAGGTGTCTGAGGTCAAATTTGAACTCATATCTTCCTGATTCCAAGCCCAGGCATATATATATATATATATATATATATATATATATATATATATATATATATATATATATATGTATATATATACATATGTATATATATATATACATATGTATATATATACATATATATATATATATATATATATATATATATATATAATACATATACTGTGCCACCAGTCCTATTCCCCTCAGTAGAATGGGTGGATGAGAACAATTTGTTCCAATAACTGTGATAATGTGGAGTGCTTAAAGCTTGGTTAGACATCAAAGATGTCAAGATGCACTGCATCCTGGGCCAGCATCAGTCATCCTTACTTTTTTCCCTTGCCATTGGATTTTGATGACTGGAAGAGAGAATGAGGCTGATGAATTAGTGCAACTCTGCCTCATTTCCAAACCACCCACAACAAAAGATGTCATCTATGATATCGTCAGTCTTCTTCAAAAACAAAGGATGAACAATAACAACAATCAGCCTAGGATTGAATTTATAGATGACATAAATATGCAAAGGGAGGCCCTTAGTTCACAAAAAGAAAAATGTAGGGTTTTTTTTTGTCTTAGGACCTTTCTTAGGAGAAGGATGAATGGGAGCAGAAACTGGAAAGCAATGCAAGTGAGGTACAAAAGCAGCCTGAAGGGGCAGCTAGGTGGCACAGTGGATAGAGCACCAGCCCTGGAGTCAGGAGTACCTGAGTTCAAATCCAGCCTCAGATACTTAACAATTAGCTGTGTGGCCTTGGGCAAGCCACTTAACCCCATTGCCTTGCAAAAAACTAAAAAAACAAAAACAAAAGCAGTCTGAAAATATTTCTGAAAGCTTGTATCAATATTAATATGCAACCTCTGTACTGTTAGTAAGCTAAAAGAACAAATATAACCATTCCTTGTGTGTTTTAGATGGTATTCATAACTTTATGCATTTATTTTTTATCACTACTGACCTGAAATTCTCAGAATTGACTCTATTCTATAAACTTGGTCCCTCAGACATTTTCATTTCAAATACTAGTACTAATATCTTCAAAATTAGGTAGGAGAAAACAACTATGTTGTCATTTTTATATACCAAGTGTCCTGACTTAGTGAAACAGATATTAGATATGAGTGAGTTTGTTAAATAGAGAACTCTTTGGTCCTTGGATTTATCTATCAAATAAAGGGGGATGAAGTGTCCAAGCAAGTCCCATTCTCTGTTTTATCCAATGGTACTTATACCCAACCATATTTCAACTCTACCCCAAACTCAGATGAATAATGATACTAATTTAGTATATTTCAGGCATAACAGTTAGACTATCCTTAAGCACTGATAACTGAAATAAGAAGAACAACATCTTGGGGTGGCTAGGTGGTGCAGTGGATAGAGCACTGGCCCTGGAGTCAGGAGTACCTGAGTTCAAATCCAGTCTCAGACACTTAATAATTACCTAGGCATGTGGTCTTGGGCAAGCTACTTAACCCCATTGCCTTGCAAAAAAAAAAAAAAGAGCATCTCATAACATTTTTTATAAAAATGAAACAAATTAATTTAGATAATACCAGAAGAACTGATTTCACTTTCTTTTCTTGAACTATGAAATACAGCAAACAGAATAAATGATAGAAGAAATGAAAGATTTCCAGGTACCAATTCTGATTATCCTGTATCTTCAGTGCTACCTACTCCTCTAAAAATTGTCTTATTATCCATCCTTTTCTAAGGGTTTCCCCCCATTTGTTTTCTGGCAAGCTTCTTCAATTTCTACTAATGTTCAGCTGCTAGTTAGATTACATGTATTCAATATCTCATTAGCACACTTTTTTCTACTCCCATAGAGTAGCTAGCTGCTCTTAAATTATCCGAATAAGTTGCCGCCAGCCATCTGGTTTCAAAACTCAAAGACTTATCCATCTCTCATTCTCTTCTTTGTCTCTGTCTCTGTATCTCTCTCTCTCTCTGTCTCTCTCTCTCTCTGTCTCTCTGTCTCTGGTTCTCTCTCTCTCTCTCTCTCTCTCTCTCTCTCTCTCTCTCTCTCTCTCTCTCTCTCTCTCTCTCTCTCTCTCTCTCTCTCTCTCTCTGCCCCCTCCATCCTCAGCAGCAAAAGCAGGTAAATTGTTCATAGTGCCTAGCTTATATTTTCAAAGAATTCAAGAACAATCATCATGGAGAATGAATGGTTCAACCTTAGCAGGTAACTTGGTGTTCTGTACATATTGGATGTTTAATAAATGTTTGTTAAATGTAATGGAATCAGTTTAAAATCATTACAACCACATTTCTGACTTTAGTGACTGAGAAAAGCCTTTGATTATTGTGGAATATTAACAAAAATAATATAGCATTATTTTAATAATAGCTAGCATTTATATAACACTTTAAGATTAGCAAAATGCTTTCCAAAAATCTCATTTGCTCTTCACAAAAGCTTTGTAAGGTAATTTTGCAATTTAGAAAACTGAAGTTGCAAAAGTAAGTATGAATTACCCAGTGTCACATAGCAAATAAATTTGGACATGGAACTTCCTGACTACAAATTCAGGGTTCCATCCCGTATATCCCCTGTGCTTCCATTCTCACTAGGTCATCATTTGGCTCTAAAGATCCGAGTCTGAATCAAGTGCTCTCTTTGGGTCCTTTTATCAACCCCAGAACAACACTGTTAATTTCTCTTCTTTGACTTTGTCCTGTCTTCCTCTGCTAAAAGGTCTCCTTTTCCCCCCTAGGTCTTTATTCTCCATTGCTTACCATTACTTTTCCTTGCCATTACCATCTGTTCCTTGACTCTATCTGGTTTAATTACTTACGTATTTTTCTGTACTTTCTAGACCACGAGCATGGTTTTAACTGACTCTAAGTAAATTAATTACTTACCAGTAGTGACACATTTATTATCAATTGCACAATTGCTTTATGTAGTTCTAGTAAAACATTACTTCAAGTGTAAAATATGTCTAGTAAAGAACGAATTACCCATGCTAATAAACACATTTGACACAAACCATTATTTACTGTGCTTTGAGCTGGTGTTTGTCGAAAAGCCTCAAGCCATTTCATTTTTGCTATGGACTCATAGTTACATAGTTGTGTAATTTAGTCATTCATTACTGTCAACCTACACTTGTCCTTGCCTTAAAACAAAGAAAGCAGCTTAGCTTTAGGGAAATGTTCTTCAGGATTTCTAACTTGGAAGGGAAAATGTCAAATATTTCATATTTACATACAATGTCAGAGCCAAGAGATGCCTCAGGGTACAGCTGACCCAAGTTTCATATATAGATGAAAAAATAGGAAGAGAGAGACAGACAAACACAGAGAGAGAGAGACAGAGAGGGAGAGACAGAGATAGAGATGAACTGGCTCACCCAAGGCCATACTTAGTCTTAGTGATAGGACCAGAACTAAACTCAAGTCCAGGGATTATTTTACCATTTCATTCAGTCTCTCATATTTTTCCAAAACCAATAATGAAATGGAAAGGATATTGAACAAGGGAAACCCATAAGTTGGGGGATAGATATTCAGATTGTGATATATGAATATAAGGGAAAATTGTTATGGCACAAGAAATGATGAAAAGGAAGAGAACTGAGAAATCTGTGAAGACTCGTATTAATATAAGAAGAGTAAATTGAACAGGGTAAGAACAATTTATACTATAATAGTAACATTGTTAAAACAAACTTAGGAACACAAGAATTCTGAAACAACCAGGTTTTCATGGAATTCATGATGAAAAATGTCATTCATCTTGTGATAGAGAGGTTATAAACTAAAACAGCAGAATGAAACATAAATTGTTGGAGAGGGCCAATGCAGGAATTTATGTTACTTCACTATGTATATTTATTTCAAAAGTTTCTTTTTCTTTTAAATTAGCAGAGTTTGGGAGAGATAGAACATAAATGCTGGTAAATAGGGAAAAGAAATTCTAAGTAAGAGTACATTTCTAGTCATTTCTATTTTTTATTAAAGCCTTCTATGTTTTTTTCATATCACAATCAATTCTTCACATACCCCTCTTCTTCTGAAACAAAAAAATGGTTCAGCAAAGTTATTCATAAAGTAGCTATTTCTGATCATACATCCATACCCATAGTCTCTCACTTCTCTGACTTAAGAAGCATTCATTCTTTGTTTTGCAGAACGTAACCAAAATTGTTCATTGCAATTAGTTTGGGTTCAATTGTTTTTTGGTCTTGTTTTCATTTTAAATGACTGGATATATATATATAATTTTTTGGATTTTGTTTTCTTTAGTCTGCATCTTTTCATACTTGTCTCCACATGTTTCTCTAAATTACACTGATATTTTACAATATTTGTCATTTCTTTATTTTTTCTTTTCTCCATCACATTTATCTTTCAAAGTTTATGTCCAATTATTGATTTCTCAACAATAATACATATGCCATTAATTCTGTTTTAATTTGTTTTTTTCCTAAAGAATTATGCTCACCTTTTAATAATGCCATTTCTGATTTTCTTTCTTGTCTCAAAATGGATGAAGAGTGTTGTGCAATTCTGGTTTATAGTAGATGATCTATTTCTTCCTTGCCACTTATAAAATATTCTCTGACTTACAAGCTTTGGACCATGGTAATTAAATTTCTTGGTGTATTACAGTTGGAATTTCTCTGTAGTAGTAATATATGAATTCTCTCATTTGGCATTTTGCCCTCTGGTTCCAAAATTTGGGGCAATTTTCCATTTTTAATTGGCCAATTCTTATTCTCATTCTTTTTATTCCTTCCTGACAATTTTCTTTTCTGGTTGTTTCTTTTTGTTTTATTTTTATCATGCTTTTCTGGAATTACAATATTATTAGATTATCTATCTGTGCCCTACATTCCAGACATTTGTTTCTTTATAGTGAATAACTCATATGTTCTTCCAAATATTTTGTACTTTCACCTTGCAGATAGACTGCCAAGTAGTTATTGTATTATTGCTCCATTGTAAGCTCATCTTTTCTTCTATATGAAATCTTTATTCCATTTCTCTTATCTAATCATTCATGATAACATGTTACGCCCTACACACATAAACTATGAACTTTTCCATTTATCTAAGGTGATTGAACTTTATATCTTCAGGGACTATGTTATTCTACAACTCAAAGTCATCCTATTTCTTTCTTAATATCGTTTCTTTAAAAGATAGGCCCTTGTTTCAGGGAAAGTTTGAAGTCATTAAATACACCATTATTTTTTTCCTTTTTTCCCCCCTCCATATATTTTTTCTAAAAATAATTCAGTCAAATTTCCTCCTCTATACAGCTCTGCTCCCAACTCATTGACCATTTACAATGTGTGTGCTGATGGATGACTCTTATGATTTCTTTATTCAGTTAGCCACACTGGGCAAAACAAAGTAGACAAAGAAAGTATATTGTTCAGACTATTATAGGCTGTTAGATGGATAACTCTGGCAGGTACACATCTCAAAACTGTTGCATAAAGTTACCTCACAGAAAACCAGAACAAAAATTCTAGGTAAGGAGTAACATACAACTATTATTGAGAATTTACAACCTAAATTCTTACAAGCCATCTACCTAAGTGAACATATATTCTCAGGCAAGTATTGCCAATTTTTTTAAATTATCACAGATAATGAAACTTTATGGAATGTTAAAGATGGAAGGAATCTTTAAAGATCCTTAAACAAATTTCCTCAGGAAACTTCGACTAAGGGTGGTTAAATGACCTACCCAATTAAGTAGTCATGTAGTCCAACCTTCCCGTTTTATAGATAAGGAAACAGATGATCAAAATTTTAAGTGAGCAGCAGAGCTAGGTTTTGAAACCAAATACTCTGATTACAAATGCAGTGCTCTTTCCTCTTTTCTGTGTTACCTCAAGTGGCAGGTCTAGGGCAAGAACTAGGTTTCCTGAGTCACATTCTTAATTCTTGCCCTGAAACTCCCCCGTATGCCTCATTCCAACACAAGGGCTGTAAATACAGAGAAGTCTGATTAAGGAATAACACTGGGATGTAATTTTCCCTCACTTATGAAACCCAATCATTAAGATAAAATCAAAAATACCCGCTAATGTATTGGTTAGTCCTATAGTCTTGAAAATGCAGCTGTTTCTAATTAATTTTTTGTGCTAGGACTTTGCCACACTAATTGGAGGATACTGAATCGTGTATCGTTTAAGGGTCAGTCAAAGTGGTGACTTCTCTTGCAGCAAGTAGTTCTACCTATGACAGAGCACATCTGGGTGTCTTTGACCTTTCCTACCTGAATAACTTTTACCCTTTGGAAATAGTAAGTAAATGTCATCTTTCAATTATAAAATCTACTTTAGGCCAACATGACCATGAGTAATGAAATAAACAAAGGTGCTTGGTTTGAGGCTTCCCATGGGATCAGTTTTATTTTATTGCAAAAATAACACTGAATAGTAAATTTGGAACTGGAATATAATCCAGAAGACCTGAGTTCAAATTCTGCCAAAGGTATATTTTTACTCTTTGAGTGACCATGCGAATCACAACCCTTCTGGACCTCAATTTCGTCATCTATAAGGTTATAGAATTAGATTCAAGAGCCATTAAAGTCCTCTCCAACTCCAAATCTATGGCCTGCTCCATGTGCCTGCCCTTTAAATGTTTCAATAGTCATAAGGAACAGATACTGAAAGACTTGGAGGTTGCAGCATTTTTCCTGTAAAAATATGCTCAAAGGACAGTATCTGTTGATGCTGGCTTAGAAGCATTATCATTGTGGGCATGAGGGTCAGTACGTGCTAACACTACCCCATAGAGACCTGTTTAAACTGTGATGTGCTGCTGGAACATCCTAACCAAATACATCATGCCAGAAGGCAAGACATTCATGTCTACAATTGAGAGGAAATGTAAACTTTGTCAACTCTCTGCCTTAACAGCAGAGAAGAGTTCCTTTACCCTTCTTATTCTGACTCAATCTAAGTACTGAACTTTTGCACAGATAAATAGATCCTCATGGTGAGCAAGCTAGGTCTTGGGAATAAAAAGCTTTCTCTGTGTGTGTGTGTGTGTGTGTGTGTGTGTGTGTGTGTGTCTCTGTCTGTCTCTCTGTCTCTCTCTCTCTCTCTCTGTCTCTCTCTGTCTCTGTCTTTCTCTCCCTCTCTCTGTCCTTGTCTTTCTGTCTTTCTCCTTATCTCATTTTTTTCCCAAGGAAAAATATGGTTTTTCTGGGTCTATCCCAGATTCAAAGATAGTTTTACAGTTTCCCGGTGCACAGGATATATATATATATATATATACACAATGTTTCTCAGTCAAAGACCTTAATTTTGACAGAAATGTCATGCCATGTGGAATTCATTGATCAAATGTGGAAGAGAACAATGTACACATTAACAACAACATTGTGAAATGATCAACCTTGTTAGAAGCAGCTCCTTTCAGCAGTTCAGAGAGTGAGGACAACTGTATTAGACCAGCTATGGACAGCGCTATCCCCATCCAGAGGAAGAAAAAGAAAACCAACCCAAAAAAACTCTTCGGAATCTGATAAACACTTCATAAAGATTATCTCTTATGTATCTATTTCACTTAATCCTAATTCCTCATACCAAAAATGACTAATCTAAACATATTGTATAATGTTAACCTGACTGTTCACTGTTGAGGGAAGGGGGTGGTGAGAAGGGATAATGGAAAGAAATTTCATAACTTGAAAATATGCATATGCATGTGGATAAATGTTGAAAACATTTTCATAAAATATAATTGGAAAAATAAAATATAAATTAGAAAAATTGGGTCATTTTGAACCAATACAGTACAGACATGCAATCACATGTGATTCCATGCAGAAACCCATGTTATGTTTCTCTTGAAGACAACATTTCCTCCTTAGGCACATTTTATCCCATACACAAATTCTCTCTTGTTTATCTATCTCATACACATTCCTTCTACATATGTTCTCTTTCACGTTAACTATAACACATATATATTTTCTCCTCTCTCTTTTTTCTCTTTGTATTTCTCTGTCTCTGTCTTTCTGTCTCTCAGTCTCTCTCGCTCTCTCTCTCTCTCTCTCTCTCTCTCTCTCTCTCTCACACACACACACACACACACACACACACACACACACACACACATTCCTTTTCAACCAAGGTAATTTTGTGCTGCAAAAACCTAGATTCAAAAAGAGAACATAAAGAATATGAACAGAAGAACCCTAACAAACATATCCAGGACCTCTGCATTGGCTGTCCCCTCCCCTCACCCCCAGACTTCCTTCTCACCTCTGCCTCTTGGCTTAGCTCCCTTCAGTGCTGAGCTCATGTCACCTCCTCCCCAAGACCTTTCCTGATCCTTCCTGGCACTCTACACTCTCCAGTTGTTAATCCTTCCCTACTCCATTACCCCAAATTATTTTATCTCTATTTTGTATATGTTTTATCTCAGTTTATTTCTTTATTTGTACATGAACAAACTGGCATCCATGTCAGGTATTTTTTTTAAAAATTCAATTAATCAGAAAGCTCTACAATTACCAGCACAATAGGAGCATTCACTGACAGACAGTGAGAATATATTTTGTTGAACTTAATAAAAATGTCCAAATAATATAGTGTAATTGTGTGAGTGATGTTGAACTCAGAAGTGAAGCCCAAAGATAAATCAGCATTTCATTTTTTTTTCAGATTGGCACATGTAGTTAAAAGTGAACCAGTTCTGGTCCCAGTCTTGCCACTAGGTATAGGTCACTGAGAAAGAGAAATGAATGACAGAGCCCATGTTAAAACCCAAGTCTCTTGGCAGTCTCATCCTCTTCTGGTTCCTTTAAAAACCTGAATAGGTTGTGAACTCTGAAGATATGAATGATTAAATGTTGGGAGAGAAAGCAAATTTACTTGTTGTTGTTCAATAATTTTCAATCTTATTTGAATGTGACACGATTTGGGGTTTTCTTATTAGAAACATTGGAATGGTTTGCCATTTCCTTTATTTTACAATGAGGAAACTGAGGTAATCAAGGTTAAGGGACCTACCCAAAGTCACATGGCTAATAAGTATCTGAGGCTGGATTTGAACTCAGAAAGATGACTCTCCCTGACTCCAGGCTTGGTATTCTATCCATTGCCTTATTTGGTAATGGGTAAATCACTTCATCTCTTCAGACATCAATTTCTTCTGTTTTTAATAAAGAGAACAAATGAAGTGACCTCTCAAGTGTCTTCCAATTCCTACAATCAACCTCTGTAAGCCTCAGTGTGTAAAATGAGGGTATCAGGTCTTTAAACTGTTTTCCAGCCTTAAATCTATGATCCTTTAATCCTTTTAGTTCTAAATCTTATGTCTCTTAAGTTTATGGCATCATCAAACTTACTTCTTTGCAGTTTTTCCTAATGCAAAGGCTTGGTCACTTAGTGAGGAAATTTGATCAACTTCTTCCAAAGTCTGTTAGTAAGTTTGGTGCTGAATAAGGATCAATCTCTCTTTTGGGACAGGAGGGAACAATTTTGTACAGTGTAGTCACAGCACATCTTCTTAAATTTCTATCATATTTCCATGGAGTGATAGACAGTGAACAGAATGGAGGCTCATATGTAGTGTTTATATCTCAAATTACATTTGCAATGTCCTCTAACAACTTATTTTCTAATGGTATTCCTCACTAAAGAAGCCAACATCTGCCTTTTGTTATGCTAACCCTCACTGTTTGAAACATTAACAGGCTATTTGAGTAGAAAATTCCTTTTCCAAAACTGCCTAAGGGAGACAGAGGCTTTTGGCAAAGGACTTATGTCATCACCACTATCCATATTATCTAAAAGTATTTGTTCATCCATATAGGAATGATATTTTGCTGGGTTTTGTATGGTTTGGCTGGACCCTCTCATATATGGGCTACTGTATTTCAGGTTCAGAATCTTCAGTCTCTAGATTTAAAGTAAACTTTATATTTGCATCTATTTACAACTATAGCTCATAAACCCCCCCCCCACTCAAAACTCCATTTTTTAAAAACCATTGTAAAAAAGAATACATTAATTCCAAAAGAAGTCTCCCCCACGCATAAAAAAGAATTATAGACAATTACACAAACTTCCACATGCTGGTGGATAGATGAGAAGTATAAGACAAACAATTTATGCTCCTTGAGCTAATTCATTTGGAATACTTCTTCAGTTCTGTGGGTATTACTTGCTACTTCCTGAAGAGTTCCTAATTTCACATGCTAGCCTACTTTCTTCCAAATTCTGCTTCTGATGGTTTAAGCTACTATAACCAGATATTGATTATCTACTGAATTACAGTACTGTGCTATTCTACTGTGAGATGATGATACATGCAGCCTCTTCTCCAAATGGAACTAACTACTTACAGCTCTTTTGGAGGAATACTCATAGGCTCAAGGCTATTTCAGCTCTTTTTTGAATAAAACTCATAGCCCATCTAATCAACACATCAAGAATTTCCTAGGTCAAACTGGTTTCTTGCAATTTTCTATTTCTTCTTCTTTGGCTTTCCTAGAAGTTTCACCTGATATTGGATTGGAATGAACAAATTCCTTTCAATTAGAGGCACCCAGATGGCTCCAGAAGAGAAAGTGAGGCAGGTGGCCTTACATAGCAGGGGTTGGAGAACCCAATGAGGATCCTTAAATTCAATTCACATGCATATCATGGCATCACCTTCCCGATGCCATGCTCTTCAATAATCAAGGACAAACAATAATAACAAGCAGGTGTACCATCTTGGAGCTTCACTTAACAAGACTTGAGGTGATGGATCAATTCAGCGACCTTTGCCCTGCATTTCTATACCTAATACCCAATGCCCTAAATACATAATTAAACAGTTACTATCTACCTGCTTGAGCATAAAAGCATAAGAACAATACTCATGGAGGTAAACATGCTAAAATGAGAAAGACATAGATCTATAGATCTATGTATAGATTATCACATTTGTTTGTGTGTGTGCGTTATTTTCATTAAGTTAAAAAAATTAAGTTTAAGTGTTTAGGGGAGAGAGTAATGTGTGTATTTAAGATTCTCAAAAAAAAAGGATCAATGAAGAAATGGCCACTTCATCTGCAATTTTTCAGGATTTCAAAAACTTTTGAAATATAGCAAGATAGAACAAAGTGATCTGGGAGAACAATAACAGAATAGCCAGAATTGACCAAAAAAAAAAAAAAGGGAATAGGACTCAGTTCTCTGTTTATTCTTCAATTCCTTGTCCCTACTTTTTCCTCCATGAAAAGAGAAAGGAAAAACATAACTGAATGTTTTCTACAATGGTTTTGGCTCACTCAGAATTTCAAAATAAAATTAGAGTTCTCTTTAGGAAAACCAAAAATAGCTTTCCATCATCATATGATTTTAAGCTTTCCTTGAGACAGAGTTTGGAAAGATGGGCAGGAACTTGGTGATGAGATGTCTTGTTGGAGTTGAGAGAAAAGAAGGGAATGGTTGGGGTGACAAGAAAAGTAGGAGTGCAGGGAGCATTGCAGGAGCTAGAAGAAATCTAAAAGTGATCTAGTCCAATCTTTTATTTCATAAATGGGTCACTGAGACAAATAGAGAGGTTTATTGACTTGCCTGTGGAGGTGGAAGGGGAGAAAGAGAACATTCTTTTAGTTAAGTATCTCCTAGACATCAGGCACTGGGTTAAATGCTTTACAAATATTATCTCAACTGATCCTCATAAAAACCCTGAAAGGTAGATGTTAATATTTCCATTTTATAATTCAGGAAACTGAGTAGATAGGAGTTAAATGACTTTCCCAGACTCCCAGAGCTGGTTAAAATATATGAGTCTGAATTTTAACTCAGATCTTTCTAATTCTAGAGTACTCTGCCTGCCATGATCCCAAAAGTTATAAGTGACAGTCAGAATCTGAGGGGGGACAAGAAACTGTCACTAAAAATAGTACCCTTTCCATGAAAGGAAAAGTGATTCAGGGAGACTCAATGATGACTCAAGCAGATAATTTTCAAGCAATAATTGCTTTATTTCATGGAAAGGGAATTAGACTGGAAGTCCAATACTCCTTGGCAGGTCACTTATTCTCTTTGGAACTCAGTTTTCTGAGAACAAAATGAGTTTTTAAAACTTACAGTCATTTACCTCTTAGTGTTGTTATGAGACTCCAATGAGATAATAGATTAGAAAGATACTGAAAATTTCTAAGTGCTGTGCAAGCTTAAGGGGGGAGGTAATTATTTTTAGCAGAAAAGAAATCAATCAATAAAATAAAATAATATTAAGCACTGACAGTGTTCCAAGCACGATGTTACAGAATGGGCATTTAAAAATAAAGGGACAGACAGCCCTGGCTTCAAGACTTCATTAAACGGACTCATAATGGATAGGTAGGTGACACAGTGAAAGAACAGCAGCCCTGGAGTCAGGCAGGAAGACCTGAGTTCAAATGTGACCTCAGACACTTGATACTAACTAGCTGTGTGACCTTGGGCAAGTCACTTAACCTTGATAGCCTCACATCTGGTCATCTTGATTCATATCTGGCCACTGAACCCAGCAGGCTCTGGAGCAAAAAGTAAGCCCAGTGACTTAGCAAACCCTCCCCTGCCTCACCTCCCCCACTCAAATCCAATTCACGTGATCATTCTGGAATTCTCTCTAATGTGGTGGTCTTCTTCAAGAATGAAGGGCAAAGAACAACAAACTGGCTCATGTGCTCTCTCTCTCTCTCTCTCTCTCTCTCTCTCTCTCTCTCTCTCTCTCTCTCTCTCTCTCTCTCCTATCTGTTTCTCTGTCTTTCTTTCTCTCCCTGTCTGTGTGTGTGTGTGTGTGTGTGTGTGTGTGTGTGTCAAAATTCTCTTTTCCATGACTCATTAACTTTCCATTGAAAATCAAAGTAAGACACAGTTATACAGATGTCCGTAACCACAGAGAGAACCATGGCCCCAAGGGACTCTTCACATAGGCCAAAGCCAGGGCTATTCCCTCTGAGAAAATAAAAGAAACTCTTAGGATTCTTATCAAGTTCTTTTCCTAGAATTCCTATTGTCAGTTCACAGTGGTAATCCAGGCCAGATGAGTGAAAGGGATGACAGAAAAACTAATAAAATAATGCAGCTCAATCCACAGAAAACTTCACTATCCTTTAGCTGGTAGGTTACCAAGGGTTCACTATGCAGATATATATGATGTATTTTTCAATGAAAGGTAATCTATCACAGTAAAACCTTAATTAATCAATTCCTTGGGGAAAAGCAGTATTATCAAAGGTTTCCAATACTTTTAAAAATTACTTATTAAAATCATATTCAAATATTTGCCAAGTCTTGTAAACTTTACTAATATATCTCTCCATCCACTCCTCTCTACCTTTTTTGGTCCCACACAAAGTTCATCTCCTACACTATTAATATGAAAGGCTCCTAATTATTTTCCTAATTTCCAGGTATCTTCTTATTCCAAGCTATATTCTATACAACTGCCAAACTGTTTTCCTAAAGCACTGTGTCACTCATCTACTAAAGACATTGTAGAGTTTTTATTTTTAATTATATTTGTCATTAAATATTTCCAATCACATGTAAAAGTTTTATTTATAATTTTTTTAAAACTTAAGAGTTCCAAATTCTTTCCATCTCTTTCATTCCTCACCCCTCCCTCTTTGAGAAGGCAGTAATTTAAGATCAATTATGTGAAGTCAAATAAAACATATATCCTTACTTGTCATGTTGCAAAAGAAAACACATGCAAAAGAAAATAAGAAAAATAAAGGCTTTTCTTAATATGTTTCAGTCTTCTTTCAGTTCATCATTTTTCTCTCTCTGGAAGGACATAGCATTTTTCATCATAAGTCCTTTGAAATTGGCTTGTATGGGGGTGGCTAGGTGGCATAGTGTATAAAAGCACCAGCCTTGGAGTCAGGAATACCTGGGTTCAAATCCGACCTCAGACACTTAATAATTACTTAGCTGTGTGGCCTTGGGCAAGCCACTGAAACCCATTTGCCTTGCAGAAACCTAAAAAAAAAAATTCTGCCTTAGTTACTTGCTAACTCAGTTACTTGATCTTGGGCAAGTCACTTAACTCAGTCTCACATCCAGGGTCATCTACAGGCATCCTAATTCATATCTGATTTCATAGAAGAAAGTGAGGCTGGTGACTTAGCATAGAACCCCCTCACTCAAATTCAATTCATGTGTAAGTCATGATGTTATCTACGTGATATTATGGTTTTCTTTGAGAACAAAGCAGAAGCATCATCATCATCATCATATTGTGTGAAAAGTGTTCAGTAATTGTGTTTATATACTTTCTGGGTTTGGCTCAGCAGATAGATTTTCCCTTGTATTTTCTGTTGTCTAGAGTTATTTTAAATGGAATTTCTTTTTTAATCTTGTGCTACTGGGTTTTTTTGGTAGTATATAAAAATGCTGATAATTTGCATCAATTTATTTTATATCCTAAAATTTTGCTAAAGTTATTCATTGTTTCAACTAGTTTTTTTTGTTGATTCTCTAGAGTTCTCTATCTATACAATCAAGTCATATGTAAAGTTTTGTTTCCTCATTGGCTATATTTATTCCTTCAATTTTTTTTGTCTCATTGTTAGGAATAACAGTGGTGGTAATGGATGTTCTTGATTCATTGCCATTCTATTTGGGAATTTCAAGTTTATCCTAGTTACAGATACTGGTTGTTCTTGATTTTTAAATTGAAACTGCTTAATTTTGCAAAAGACTCCATTGATTCCTATACTTCCTAGTGTTCTAAATGCATATGGATGTTGTTTGTCTCAAAATTTTTTTCCCTTTTTTTATTGATAAAATCATATGCCTTAGGTTTTTTGTTATTAGTATGGTCAATTATGCTGATAGTTTACCTAATAATGAACCAACTCTGCATACTCAGCCTAAATTCCACTGGTCATAATAGTTGATCTTCGTGATATATTGCTGTAATCTCCTTACTGGTATTTTACTTAAAATGTTTTACATTTATATCTATTAAAGAAATCTATAGGTTTTTCCTCTGATTTTAATTTTCCCCAGTTTAGGTATCAAAGCCAAATTTGTGTCATAAAAGTAATTTGATAGAACTCCTCTTTAACTATTTTTTTCAAATAGTTTAAATAATATTAAGATTAACTGTTTCTTAAATGTTTGAATTCATTTTAAAATCCATCTAGTCTGGGAACTTTTTCTTAGGGAGTTCAATTTCTTTTTTCTAAGATAGTGTTACTTAAATATTCTATTTCCTCTTTTGTTAATCTGGAAAGTTTATGTTTTTATAAATATATATCCAGTTCATTTAGAGTGTCATTTTTGCTGGCCTATGATTGGGCATTCATTCTTTTAACTTTTCTTACCAGTAATTGTGGTTTTCTTCTTTCAGTTTTTAAATCTAATCAGTCAATAGTTTGTCTAATTTATTTTCCCCTTAAAATCAGTTTGTATTTATTGCATTTTAATATTAATAATGTATTTTTAGATAAATAGATAAATGGTGATTTTTAATTTTTCTAGGTTTCTTTTTTATTTCATGTTCAATTCATTGACTTGTTCTTTTTTCTCTTTTATTGATGTTTGCTTAATGACTAAACTGATTGATTTATTCACCTAGCAAGGACTGAAAGACTTTTAGCAAGTTTCATTCATTTTTTCAATAAGATTTTATTAAACACCTACTGTGTGCCAGGTACTATTCTGCATGCTGGTGATAAAGAGGCCCAGCCTAGGAAATATAACTAACTCTGCCTTTGTTGATCATGGCTCTAAAAGAATCATAGGGCCATAATCTCAAATATCTAAAAATCTTATGATGAAGTTAGACTTTGGGTATCCTGATTCCAGCTTTCACTTGCAATAATTAGTTGGATCCCAAGGGATGGCTAGTTATATCTTCCCATCAAGGTTTCTAGTGGTACCTCTGAGGGTCAGTGGGGTATCTTTGTTTGCTTTTATGCTTTATTTTATATTATTATAATAATCTTGTAATGACAGTAAATATAACCTCCCCCCCGCCCCCCAGGAAGATGAGAAACCTCAAGAATAGTGAGAGAGAAAAAAAGTGTACTTCAGTCTGTGTTTAGATTCCAATGGCTCTGTCTCTGGGATGAGGTGCCTTCTTTATCACAAGTTCATCAAAAAAGTTGCTTCATTATTTTTCCTACAGTTGCTATTACTATCTGTATTTCCCTCCACTCTATTCCTTTATTCTATTCTCTCTCTCTCCTTCCATCCTGTCCCTGTTCAAAAATGTGTTGGATCTGAGTACAATGGGATATCTTTTTTAATGGTATAGGCATGAGCCCCTATTCTGGTTTGTTCTCACCAATATTAACTGTCAGTTATAGTTAGAACTTCCCTTGTATCATTGATTTAATCCTGTGATTAGTGTCTCTGTATCATTTAACCAATTAGCATTAACTATAAAGGGGAAGGAAGCTTGGAGACACTGTAGAGTGCCAAGCCTAGAGTCAAGAAGACCTGAGTTCAAATTTGACCTCAGACAACTTACTAAATCTGTGGTCCTGGGCAAGACACTTATTCTTGTTTGCCTCAGTTTCCTCATCTGTAAAATGAGCTGGAGAAGGAAATGGCAAACAACTCCAGTACCTTTGCCAAGAAAACCCCAAATGAGGTCATGAAAAGTTGAATATAACTGAAATGACTGAATACCAAGAAGTTTTTATGAAAGAATATTTAAGGAGAAGATACAGCAAGAACAAAAGTGCAAGCACAACACTCCTCCCCCAAAAAGCAGCATAGTTTCTCATATACCAACTTGGTCTTTAAAGAGAATGGGCTCACACTTGAAATAGTTGTTTAAAAAAGCATTTTTCCCACAAAGTTCACTTCCCAATGTGGCATGACCTCTGGACATTTTGCTTCTTGCTATAGGGCATGGTATATTGACTATATGCTATCACTACCAGACTAGGCCAAGTGTCACTAATTAGGATTACACGGATGCACCAGGCTCAGCTGCTGGCAAATTCCATATGGGTTTCAGGGTTTTAGATCTCTGAGGAATCACTCTTCCAATCTCTCAGAGCTACCAAAGTCACAGACATCCATAATATTCCTTCAGCTAAGAGCAGGAAAGAATAGACCCAAGAGCTAGAAGTCCCATTAAGGTACAGGCTCATAAACTGTGAGCCTGGTTGGGAGATAAAGACCTAAAGCCTTTCCTGATATGGAGATTTACAGTATTTTATCTTCTTCACTCAAATGCAAGATCAGAGAGATATCTATTTGGCTGCCCACCCAATCAAAAACTCTCTTTCCATTACAAAGTAAGCAGATAGAAAACACTCATAGAATATTTATACACACACCAAAGTTCACAGGGTGCTGGGGTGGGGGGAGAAGAGGAAGGAGAAGTTACATCATACAGAAAAAGCTACAATACTCATAAGGAGTTCTAGTTAGCCAATCCCCCCATTGCACTCACAGATTAAAACTATGAACAACTTGATGTGAATATATATATTGACACTAGGACAGATACTTTCCCAAAAATAATTTTTGGGATTAAATATTGAATGACAAGTCCCTTTCTTTTCATATACTTCTTCTTAACTAAAAATGAAATCCATTTCTATTTGAATTGACTAACTGGTGAGGTCCCAGCTAATTCAGATTTCACTAAATATCTACTTTAGGCAGAATCATAGAGAAAGACACAGAGTAGGGCAAAATAGTGAGGGATTACATTTTCAATAACCAGAATATTTATTTCTGCACTCAAAGAAAAATCTACCTGGACACCAGGTACATGGACATCTTAATCAGTTCAACAGAAATTTCCTTGGTGAGCTGAAAATTATAGTAGAGAGAGCTTAGGAAGTCCTGAGCAATATTTTATCTAGGTTGTGGCAGGGACCCATAAACTCTCCCTGGTCTGCCATAAAATAAACTTTTCATTCTAGAAACAAATGTGTTCCAAGTCATCAGATATAGTGTTCCTCTGCCCTGAACAGGACTGAGAAAAAGCGGCCAGACTCTTATTTTCTGAAACTCCTTTGTCTAGGCTCCTTGCAGACTGCCATCCTTTTGTTTTTATTTAGCCTACTTCATCTCCACAGTCTTTAACATGCTATAATTCCCATGTTTACAGATTGTTTTTCATTGTTTACATTTTCCAGTTGACCACTTCCTGATGACTTATTAGGAGACACCTTAATCTCATCTGTAAATTATCTCTAAATCTCATCTCAGAATAGAGGACTTCTGGGAAGCTTTAGTAGATAAGAAATCCTGTTCTCAGTTTAGGGCTTCTCTTTATTAGTTTTAGCTTTATAGCATGGCTTTCCCTGACCTGACCTGCATGATTTGGGGTTCATGTTACTTTGGTTATGGTGCTGTTAACAGGTAGAATCCATCCCTCTATGAAGATATTGTAAATATCACTAAAATCACAATCACTTAGATTCTCATGAAGTTTTAATAAGATGGGCTATTTGGAAGTGATTTCTGCGTCCTGAAGGAATATTCAGGAATCAGAAATTATGGCAGACTCTGCCCTGGTAGGAAGAATTCAGATATGATTCTGGCAATAGACTAAATCTTCTTTCTGTGAACAAACTTAACTAAATAGAGAACTAAGTAGAGTTTGGTCTCTTGGTGATTAATTCTTTGGTTATGGCAGCCCTTGGAACAACAATACAAAACAGTGTTCTTTCTTCTGTAGCCCAGAAATAGTGGCAGAGGTTGGAAAGGATTATATAGTATTTTATATTTCCTCCTGTGAAGATAGACATATACCATGATATCTCTCTGGGAAAACATAGGAAATACCTTTGGTTTCCAGTGACTGTGGCTGCCTCCAAAGTGAAAACCTATCGAAAGTTAGGGAGAATAGACACCTGTCAGATGGTTTGTAAGCAAGCTATTCACTGCTTTCTTTTTGATGTTTCTCTTTGCAGAGAAAGGGAGGTTATTGGAAAAAAAGGGATGTGAAAAGGTTTCTTCACACACCCTGAGCAAGGTCCAATAATGGCTATTTGTAAGAGAATCAAATTGAAAACCTGAAATAATTCCTAAGTATGCCTGTCTTTCCACTATCTTTCTATTATTGACTATTTCCATCTTTTGTCACCTTTTCTAATTTGCCGAATTCAGGTGAAAGCTCAAAGTTGTTTTAATATACAATTCTATTATTATTTTAAGTGAACTTTTATTGTTTATAGTTTGCAATATTCCTTTTGTACTGTTTGTTCATAGAATGGTAACCTTCCTCTATTAGGTAATTTTAATTGTGCTTTTGAATTTATATCACTTCCTTAAATGTCTTAAATACCAGATCTTTAGAAGAGATATGTGATGCAAAGACTTTTTCCCAATTGAAATTTTCCCTCATCTTAGGTGCATTGATTTTGTTCAGGAAGTATTTCAATTTCATGGAACTAAAATAGTGTTATTTTAATTTTTCTAAATTCTTCCATATTCATTTGGATGACATATCCTCAAGGCATAGAAATACAAAGTACTTTACTCTATTTCCCTCTAATATTATTGTGACTTTTTATATTTATATATCATTTCTATTTGTCATGAATACTTTCCTCAAGATGAGAAGGTATTAGCACAAAAATAACACCATAACAAATAAACTGATTCTATTTTAACAGGAAATGATTGTTTATCAAGGTATAAGTAATTTCTACATAAGCTATTCATAATCATATTAGGAATTTCTTAGGGAAAGGATCAAATTAAATATCAAACTAGAATAAATAAAAATGAGAAAAATAAAATGCAAAGAGATGAATTGCCATCCCCTTCAAACATGCTGCCAATGCCAAGAAATGAGAAATGAACAAAAAACAAAATACTAGATCCTTTTCTAATGAAGTTTAAGACATGCAATTCAATTCGTAACAAAGAAACTAAAAGTCCCTAGAAATCACTTCATACATTAAATATATGATCTCTTTTCTAAACAAAAAAATGTAGAACCAAGGACAATACTGATTTAGAGCTAATCAAACTCTTGATCCACAAAACTCTTTAAAATTATAAATTAAAAGGGCGGCTAGGTGGCATAGTGGATAAAGCACCAGCCCTGGAGTCAGGAGTACCTGGGTTCAAATCTGGTCTCAGACACTTAATAATTGCCTAGCTGTGTGGCCTTGGGCAAGCCATTTAACCCCGTTTGCCTTGCAAAAACCTAAAAAAAAAGTTATAAATTAAAATTAAAGATTAAAATTTAATTTGGAAGTATTTAACAAAATAAATAACAATAAAATACAACATAGAAAATGCTAATTTGTGGTTTTCTAAGTCAATATACAACAAATAGAGATGTTTCAATTTAGGTTTGAGACCTGTGATTAAGAATACAAACTTGATTGTAAGATTTTTTAAAGAGAAGAATGGTAGAAGATTGTAGCAAAGCAATTTTAAATAAAGTTTAAGTGAGATAAAAATGAGCAAAATTATTCTGAGGACATTTAAGATTGGAAATAGAAACAGTAAAAATAGAAAAATAGAAAGCATAAATATGTGCATATATATAGATAAATATGTATTCAAATATATGTATATGTTCATAGTTATTAATGTGATAATTGTCCTAGAAAAAGTTTGTTATAAAAGCATCTATAGATATTTCCCATTTTTCTATTTGCAGATCATACATCTTTACAATAGTTGAGCTCTGAAAGGGGCAAGGAATGTTTCCATTGCTATTCTTTGTTGAATAGCATGAGAATAGTATATCTCATTTTACATGATTCTTTTACATTTGATTCTTCAAAATAAAACTCAATTTTATGACTTTCCTTCAAGAAGTTTTCCCTGACATGTATATTAAAACCAAACAAAATTCTATGAAAGATAAAATAGATATATTTCTTGAATGGCCTTCTGATTATCAGTATCAATCAAGATATAAAATAAGACATACTTGTTAAAGGTGTTTGCTACCATCATGAATAGTATCCAACAAAGAATTCAAATAGAAAAGGAATTTTCTATGAATGGTGAGGTCCTCCAGATGATCCTATCCGTGAGAACATGCTAATTGCATCTATCCCCAGAATTTTTCAGAGCTTCTTAATGAGATCAATTCAAAAGAATTTGACCCAACATGCCACATAAGAAAAAAAAAGAATAAAAAAATACTTATTTTTCATACTAGGATATCCAGTATGAAGGACAATCCACAAAGCTTGGTCATAAGACTACGTATCTTAGATAGGCATGGCTCATGGACAATGATCTGGGTCTTGAATTGTGTAAGAAGAGAAGGAAACATGAAAACAAGCATTTATTAAGTGCCTGTTGTATTGTGTTCTTGTGATTGTTCAGTGGTTTAGTTGTATCCCCATTTGAGGTTTTTTTAGAGTGGCTTGCCATTTCTTCTCCAGTTGATTTTACAGATAAGGAAACTTAAGCAAACAGGAGTAAACAACTTGCCCAGGGTCACACAGCTAGTAAATCTTCAAGGCTAGATTTGAACTTAGATTTTCCTGACTCCAGGCCTGACTCTTGAGCCGTTGTACCAGTAGATGGGAACACAGTTACTGTGCAAAGAACTTTACAAATATTATCTTACCCTGGAATAATTGTCTTCATTTTACAATTGAGGAAACTGAGGCAGACAGAAATAAAGAAACATGCCTAAGATCACATAGCTAGTAAATATTGGAGGTTGGATTTCAATTCAAATCTTCCTGACTTCAGTGTCACTGCTCTATCCATTAGACCATCTACTTGCCTCGACAGAAAGGAAGCAAAAAGTACTTCTAATAAGTATCTTCTTGTGCCAAGTGCATTAGAAGGATCTCATTTAATCCTCACAACAACCTTGAGAGGTAGGTACTACTATTTTACAGTTAAGTAAACTGAGGTAGACAGAGGTAAAAAAACTTGTCAAATTGGGTGTCTAACACCCATTTTAAACTCAAACATGTTTGATTTTTAACCTTAGTATTCTATTCACTGTGCTACTTAGTTGCTTCTAATACTTCAGAAGAGAAAAGTGGACTGAATTGCTTTTGGAACTAAAGTTTCCTCTAAAAAAGAGGTTCATCTTTTTTAATAATTTTCCTCAAGCAATTCTGTATGACTTTAAGACCTGTAATGATATAGCCTCTGAAGAATAAGTTAAGACAACTGGAAAGGAAAAAATGGAGCATGGAATGCACTGAAGTACCAAGCAAGAATTGCATATTGTAATCAGTTTAAAAGATATCACAGACATATATGACCTAAAGAAAGGTGAGCATTATATAATCAGTGAATGAAAGTTAAGAATAACTGATGGATGACCTAAATATTGCTATGCACAAAATTTATTGAAAATTAGAGGAATGTCCCTGACACCTGTGGTGGACCTCTGTAGAGAATTTAAGGGCAGCTATGGAAAGAAATGACTTTTACATAAAGTCTCTTTAGTATTGATAATAAGATTTGAACATATGGCTTGCAATTTGTAACATGACTACAAGGCAATGTTAAGCAATACAGAATTTATAAAATTTAGATAAGAAGTCCTCTCTAATCTCATGGAGGTTTACATAGGTGGCATTGAGATAAACATCAGTAACAATAATAATAGACAATACATGGTAATATAAAAAGTAACAAAATGCTATGTGAAGGGGAAAATCATTATGGTTCAAAGAAGGCTTCACAGAAAAGGTGCATTGAATTTTACCTTTAAATGGTAGTAATTCAATAAGTTGGGAGAAAAGGGTGGATGGTGGGAATAGTAAAGATGCAGAAGTGGGACAATGTAAGACTGTGTAGGTCATTTATGGGGAATGAACAGTTGTATTGTTTGGACAGTGCATAAAGAATATAGGGATTGTTACAAGAAAACATTGAGATATATCTAGAAAGGTAGGATGGAGTCATATTATGGAGACTCTGGCTGCCAGGCAAAGGAATTTGAAACTTATTGATTAGGTAATAAAAAGTCCCTGAAGGGTTTGGAGCATAGAAATGTCATGGCTATATCTTCATAAAATTAACATTATTCAAATGCTTTTTAAAATTTTTTCACACCAATCCACCATACTTAGCTTGGCTGGAAAACAAGGAAGCATTTTTCAAGAAGAGTCAATAATTGCAGTTCATTTTCCCTCCTTGTTCAACTTAGTCACAGTCATGATTTAAATTAGCAATCCCCTTCACAAATGATTCTTAAATCAGTCTATTCAGAACTGATTTCTTCTTGAAAGTTTCTCTATTTCTAATTGTTTTCTGGATAGCCTCTCTTGAAGGTCCCTTGAAACTTCAAAAGTAGTATGTCCAAAGGTGAAGTCATCAACTTCCACTTATGAACCTAAATCTGTATTTTCTCCCAATTTCCCTATTTTCATTGACAGGATCATTATCCCAATCATCCTAGCCTGAAATATTATAATTATTTTTTGACTTTTCCCTCTTTTCTTTGCCTCCAATATTCAATTAGGTCTAGTAATTCTGTCTCCAAAATATTTTCCCCATCCAAATCTATCCTATCTTATTCAAAATACCTTATCCCATCCCTTCAAATAGGAATCACATTAGCTCAGGCTCTCATCATTTCTCCCTTAGATAATTAATTGAATTAGCTTGCTAACTAGTCACTCTGATTCAAATCCTTTCCCTGAAAAACTCCATCCTTCCTTCAGCTGACAAAATAATTTCCCTAAGGTATATGTCTTGACTCCATCACTCTAAAGCCTACAGTGAAAGTTCCAGAGAAACCTGTGATAACTTATATGAATTGATGGTAAATAAAGTAGAATCAAGAAAACAATTTCATAACAAGCACAACATTATAATTCAAAAAACCGATAAACTTAAGATCTCCCATCAATGCAATGACAAATCAAAATGTTACCTACCTCTTGACACAAAGGTGATAGATTTGTAGTGCAAAATGAAACACATTTCCGGGCATAATCAATGTGGAAACTGGTTTTGCTTACAGATACAGATTTATTACAGGACTTTTGTTCTTATTTCTTCTTTTCTTTCCAGTGGAAGTAGGAGAGGTCATAGGAGCAAAAAAAATGCTTGTCAATTTTTTAAATAATTTCTAAAGTCCTCTTGACTTCCTACTGCCTATAGAATACAATATAGACTCCTTGGCCACGTACTCAGGACCCTCCACAGCATCTTCAATCTACTTTGCCAATTATATTTTTTAATTACTCCCCTTCAGGCATTTCATTCTAGCTAAAGTGGATTTTTCCCAATCTTCATCTGAATTTTTTTTCTCTAAATATTGCATAAGTACTGTTGGACAAGCCCAATGTATTGACTAATTGCTGAACTATTGTTTTTGCTCTCTTTTTTGATTCTTTGTTACAAGGGATATGTTGCTAAATACAAGAGGAGACGTATTTAGACTATGATAGAATACAGTAAACATTTATTAAGAATCTGCATTCCAAGCACTGATATAAATAAGACAGACCCTGCCCTCAAGGAGCTTACAATCTAATAGGGGAAATTAATACAGAAAAAAGAACCTGATAAAGTTGGGTAGAGGCCAGCAATAACAAACTCACCAATGCTCCATTGCTATTTCCTCATCCCTCAGTAGGCTGATTTTTTCTTTTTTTTTTAATTCAAAATTATCATGTAAGTTTTATTGATTTTTCATGCAAATTTAATTATTAACAGTAATATTTTTTAAAAATACCTTCAGTAAGGTATCAGTAAAGGGACTAATAAGATAATTCTCAAATATTAAAGTAAATTATGTTATGATCATAAAAGATACAATAACTAGGGCAGCTAGGTGGCACAGCAGACAGAGCACTGGCCCTGGAGTCAGTAGTACCTGAGCCCAAATCCGATCTCAGACACCCAACAATTACCCAGCTGTGTGGCCCTGGGCAAACCACTCAACCCCATTGCCCTGCAAAAAAAAAAAATAAAGATACAATAACTAATGATAAAAAAGTTATTTAGAGCATAATTTCCATTCCAAGGTAGATCTTCAATTATATTAAAATTGTGATATATATATATATATATATATATATATATGCTTACTTTGGAGAATTTATAAATTTTTCAAAATTTATGTAATATTCTCCAGCATACCAATGTACTAGCAAAAGTCAAACTTCTGACTTGAGTTTTTAATGCTCAATTTGTCAGATATAGTATTTGGAAATTTCAAGAAGTCTTTTGTTTTTTTTGGAGTTTGCAAGGCAATGGGGTCAAGCGACCTGCCCAAGGTCACACAGCTAGGCAATCACTAAGTGTGTGAGGCCAGACCTGAACTCAGGTCCTCCTGACTCCAAGGCCTGCACTCCATCCATTACACCACCCAGCTGCCCCTCAAAAAGTATTTCTGATATTTAATTTTACTTCTCATTATTACTGAAAGTACTGAAAGGTACTAAAGTTGGTTGGTTTACCCATACACTAAAAGTGTGACTGAAATTGATCCAGACAAAAGTTCAATTAAATTTAAAAATTTAACAAGTAAGAGCTTATTTTAAAACATCTTTACAAGGTAGATCAATAATTTCAAAGTTAATTAATTGGTCATGTGAACTGCCTTCAAAAAGCTTTTGGTACTGTTTGCATGTGGTTAAACAGAAGAAGCAGCTTTATCAATAAATTGAGCCAGTTTTACATTTCTCTTGGTCAATCTACCACAGTCATGTGAAATGAGAGTTATCTGGACCTTGTTATACACATTGAACCATTCAGGGTGATGATTCATCTTTTCAGCTTGTAGTGCATCTCTGGACATAAATCCAAAAGCCTGATTAAAATTTTTGAAACAAAATTCTTTATATATAGCATCTCTCTCATTTAATTCTGATCATCCTGAGGCTTTGAGGTCATGTAGAACTTTCTTCTGTTGTTAACCAATAAGATGCTGAAGACATGGCTGAAAGCATCCAGCAGCCGCCCTGATGGAACCATGGTAATCGAAGGAGTGCAGGGAGAAGCGGGCCGGAGTCCTAGCGCCATGGCTGACAGGGCTCCCACGCTGCAGCTAGGCTGCTTTTTTCAATTCTTGTTTTGGTAAAATGCTTTCATTCTCACAGCTGCTGTTGTGACAAATAGAACATGATAAATATTCTGGGAATATGCCACAAAGTATGTAAAGATTTTCAATTCTATCTTTGGGAAAGATCTATAAATTCCAACAGTGGGAGACATCTCACATATATGTACTGCCAGGGCAGAAAGGAAGCAGCAGCAGCAAGTGGGATGTCACATTTCATCCATGGCTAAAACTTCTGTGCCCATACAAAGTCAAAATCTGCTGTTGTTAAAACTGCCAGATGCTAAACTGGATTGGCTCTCATCCAGGCTTCATCTAGGTGATAAGATCATGGTTCCAGGGGCAGAGCCAAGATAGTGGCATGAAGCTAGGAAGTTCCAGGAGCTTTTCCGGAAACAATTTTAAATGAAAACTCTCACAGACCCTTAAAGCTACAGATCACACACAAAAAAGAATGAAGATAACATGGGAAGAACTTCCATTTCAGAAGAGGAAAGCAGTGACAAAATATCTACATGTGAAGTCTCAAAGGAGTTTATGAATTGGCCCCAAATCCAAAAAGACCTCTTGGAAGAGCCAAAAAAAGATTTTAAAAACCAAAGAAGTGAGGAAGAAGCAAATGGAGAAAAGAAATGAGGACCATGCAGGAGAATTATGGAAAATTGACTGAAAAAATCAACTCCTTTAAAAGTAAAAATGATCAACTAGAAAAATAATGTAACTCAAAAAAAGTAAAATTAACCAACTGGAAAAGGAAACACAAAAGCTAACTGAAGAAAGTAAGTCCCTAAAAATTAGAATTGGACAAATGGAAACTAATGACTCTATGAGATACCAAGATTCCCTCAAACAGTATTGCTGTAATATCCCATAATGAAAAGACAAAAATAGTCCTTGAAAGCATCACCTCCAAATTACCTCCAGAAAGAGACCCCAGAATAAAAACTCTAATTTCAGAATTCTTAATTAAAGGACAAAATCCTGCAAGTAGTCAAAAAGAATTTTAAATTTTAAAAGGAAAACCCATCAGGATTACTCAGGACTAAGCAGATTCAAAATTAAAAAATTGGAGGACCTTGGATTACAACCAAGAATCAATTACCCTGCAAAATTCAACATATTCTTTCAGGAGAAAGGATGGATTTTCAATGAAATAGAGGACTTTCAAAATTATCTAATTGAAAAGACCAGAAGTGAATAGAAAATTATTTCTTCACAACCAAGGCTCAAGAGATGCATAAAAAGATAAACAGAAAGGGGGAAACTGTGTTAGTCAATAGACTTAAACTGTATATATCTATATCACTACATGGGAAGACAATTCTTGAATTTGTATTTCTCTTTGGACAGTTAAAAGAACAATACTTACAAACAGGGTATGGGCATAGATTGAAAGTGATGATGCTTAGGTGATACTTTAGCTCATGACGGTTGAATATAGTTGGAGGGATTATACTTAGAAGGTGTGGGTATAAATGGATCTTGAAGAGGTTTTTTGCTTTACAGGCTACTTGAGCTCATGAGGGTTGCATTTCTGTTGAAAGGTTGGAGGGAGTTACTTAGAGAATGTGGGTATAAATGGATTATGAAGTGATTTTATTTTACAAGATACTTTAGTTCATGAGGATTGTATTTCTATAGAGGGTACTTGGAAAGAGGGTGTGGTATAAATTGATTATGATTTGATGATGCTAATGGCTATTGAGAATTATATTTCTGCCCGATACCAGCAAGATGACGACAAGAAGGGATCAAGTCTTAGGAGCTCTCTGATAAAACACATAAGCTAAGGACTCTAACTAAATGTTCAAGAGACAGACCCCAAAAAAGGGACCCAGTGAGGCAGTTCTCCTACTCAAGGTAACCTGGAAAAGAGCAGAAAGGCTCTACTCCCCGGGGTTGGAGGGGCGGCCCACCTGAGGGGTGGCCCGCCAGAGCAAAAGAACTTCAGCGTCCTGGAGGCAGCCCCAGGGTGCTGGGAGCTGCGGCTCACAGCAGCGGGGGGAGTCTCCTGAGCTGCACCCCGGGAGCATCGAGCACAAAGCGGGAGAACAGTGGGGGACCTCTGCCAGAGGGAGCACATGGAGCCCAGCCCTCAGGGCACACAGCTAGCAGCTTGGTCTTTCCACAGCCCAGATCCAGAAACAGAAGCAGGAGCCTCCAGGGCATGAGCCCATTGAGCTGAGGGAGGGGAGTGAAGAGAGAGAGACTGCCAAGCTCTGCCCCTGGAACAGGACTCCAGGGCTCTAACCACTTTCAGATCCTGATCCCAGTATAGGCCCCCCCCCAGTAAAACAACAGGGCGCCCCCCACCTCGGCCCCATGGCAGAAGGAGGCACTTATGGTCATTCGCAGACCAGGAGGGAGGACAGAGCCTCACACACTGAGACCCTTGTGGGAGTGTCCCAAAAGCTCAGGAAGCACCCCAAAACCAGACCCAGGCTGGGAAAATGAGCAAGCAGAGAAAGAAAAGGAAGACTATTGAGAAATATTTTGCAAATGAGCCCAAGAAGGATCAAAATACTCAGTCTGAAGATGAGGAAGCACAAGCTCCTGCATCAAAAGACTCCAAGAAAAACAGAAATTGGGCTCAGGCTATGACAGAGCTCAAAAAAGACTTTGAAAATCAAATGAAGGAGTTGGAAGAAAAACTGGGAAAAGAAAGGAGAGAGATGCAGGAAAAATATGAAAATGAAGTCAGCAGCTTAGTCAAGGAAATCCAAAAAAATGCTGAAGAAAATAGCATGCTAAAAACCAGCTTAGGTCAAATGGATAAAACAGTTAAAAAAGGTATTGAGGAGAAGAATGCTTTAAAAAGCAAAATTGGCCAGATGGAAAAAGAGATAAGAAAACTCTCAGAGGAGAACAAATCCTTCAGACAAAGAATAGAATTCAGGGAGACTGATGAATTTACCAGAAATCAGGAATCAATACTTCAAAACCAAAAAATGAAAAATTAGAAGAAAATGTGAAATATCTCATTGAAAAAAACAACTGATATGGAAAACAGACTTAGGAAACATAATTTAAAAATTATTGGAATACATGAAAGTCATGATCAGGAAAAGAGTCTTGACATCTTTTTCAAAGAATTACTACAGGAAAATTGCCCTGATATTCTAGAAGCAGAGGGCAAAGTAGAAATGGAGAGAATCCACAGATCCCCCCGAGAAAGAGATCCCAAAAAACCAACCCCTAGGAATATTATAGCCAAGTTCCAGAACTCCCAAGTCAAAGAGAAAATATTACAAACAGCCAGAAGGACACAGTTCAAATATCGGGGAGCTGCAGTCAGGATCACTCAGGGCTTAGCAGCATCCACATTGGAAGCTCGTAGGGCTTGGAATACAATATACCGGAAGGCAAAAGAGCTTAGAATGCAGCCAAGAATCGACTACCCAGCAAGGCTGAATGTCCTCTTCCAGGGAAAAAGATGGACTTTCAATGAACCAGGGGAATTTCAAAGGTTCCTTTTGGAATGGCCAGAGCTGAACAGAAGGTTTGATCTTCAGATACAGGACTCAGGTAAAGCATGGAGATTGGAGGAGAGGGGGGAAATATGATGAACTGCATGTATAGAAAAATGATACTGATAACATTCATATGAACCTTCTCAGTTAATAGAGCAGGTAGAGGGAGCTTTTATAGTTGAAGCACAGGAGAAAGCTGAATTCGAAGATAAAATATGGTGTAAAAATGGAGTCAATAGAAAAAAAGGGAAATGGAATGGTAGAAAGAAAAAGGAGAGGGGGAATAGTCCAAGATATTTCACATAATAAGATTTTTTTTATTACAATGAGCTATTGCAATGATATGGAAGGGGGGGAGGCAAAGGGGAATGAGGGAACCTTTGCTCTCATCAGAGATGGCTAGGAGAGGAAACAGCAAATATACTCAATGGGGTATAGGCATCTGTAGTAAGAAGGAGGGGGGGGGGAGGAGGGGGAAGGGGTGGGGATGTGAATAAAGGAGGAGAGGATGGACCATGGGGGGAAGAGTGGTCAGATATAACACATTTTCTTTCTTACTTCTTGCAAGGGGCTGGGATTGGAAGGCCTGTCCAGGACCATAGGGCCAGGTGGATTCTGGGCCTAAGGGGTGGTATGGGGGCTCAGGGCTTCTTGGACCCAGGACCAGGGATCTGTCTGCTGTACCACTCAGCGACCCTACAGCAGAGTCAGAGTGAAAGGAGAGAGAAAATATAGTACATGGTAGTAGAGAAATAAGAAAGGAGGGAGTTGCAATCAGCAATGGCAACAGTGGAAAAATATGGAAGTAACTTTTGTGATGGACTTATCATAAAGAATGAGATCCACCTGTGACAGAGTTGTTGGTGTTGGAAGAAAGACTGAAGCACATTTTTTGTTATTATTATTTGGGGGAGGGTGCAGGGCAAGTGGGGCTGGATGGCCTGCCTGGGGCCACATAGCAGGGTGATCTTTGGGTGTCTGGGGCCGGATTTGGTCCTGGGTGCTCCTGGCTCAAGGGCCAATGCTCTGTCTGCCACCCAGCACCCCTACTATTATTATTATTTTATTTTGGGTCTTTTTTTTCTTCTTTTTGGTTTTTGCAGGGCAGTGGGGATCGGGTGGCTTGCGTGTCACATGGCTGGGTGATTGTTAGGTTTATGAGGCTGGATATGGACTCAGGTGCTCTTGGTTCCAGGGCTGGTGCTTCGTCCATTGCGCCACCTGGCCATACCTACAATTATTACTATTATTTTTTTTAATTTTAATTTTTTTTCTCTCCCCTTTACTTTTTTCATCCAAGCAAGTCTATCTATATTCATGGGGGGAGGGGTATTTTGTTTACTTGTAAACAAGTATATTTTATTAATGTAAAAAAACATTTGTACAAAATGAGAATAAAAATAAATTAAAAAAAGAGAATTATATTTCTAATTGGACTGTTGAGGGACTTGACAGTGGCTATGAACCTAAAGTAACTATGATTAAATCAACCCATCAATCAATAAATCAACCCTTAAGAATTATACTTCTATCAGGACAGATAAAAGAAGTATATCTTTACAGAGGTTGTGGATAAAATACAGGTTTAAAACATTTGAGATATGAAAAGAAAGATTTTAGTAGGAGGTGAGGCATTAGAAGGAGAAGGTGAGACATTAAATAACACCATGTGAAGGGGCACAAAGACCTATTAGAGTAGAAGGAAAGAAGGGAGAGTGTGTGTACTGAGTAAACCTTATTCTCAATAGATGTGGTGCATAAAGGGAACAACATACATTCTAAATTGAGTTTAAAAATTTGAAAAGAAAGGGGAAGAAGGAACTGATAAAAAGGAGGTTGTAAAAGTAAAAATAAAGGTAAAGTCAAAGTTAAAGTAAATTTTTTTTAAAAAGTAAAAGGGGAAAGGAAAATAGAAAGAAGGACTGATTGAGAGGCAGCAGTCAGAAACAAAACATTGTTGAAGGGATATAAGAAGAAAGAAAAATACAAATTGGGAAAGACAGCATGGAGGGAAATACTGAGTTAATTATAACTGAAAATGTGAATGGGATGAATTCTCCCATAAAATGGAAGTGGAAAGCAGAGTAGATTAAAAATCAGATTTTTTTTCTAGATGAAGAAACTAAGGCCTAGGGATAGTTAGTATTTTTCCAAAATCATACAATATTAAAGTGCTAGAGGTAAGATTTAAAAACAGATCTTGGTTCTTGGAAAGGGACATTGCTGAGCAGAACCAACAATGCTGAACAGTTTCCTCAAGAGTTAAGGCTGATTTAAAACATTTTTTTCTGTAGTTTTTTTCTCACGATTTATCCCCTTTAGTTTTGATTCTTCTTTCATAAGATGACTAATAAGGAAATATGTTAAACATGATTGCACATGTACAACCTATATCATATTACTTGCTGCCATGAGTGGGGAAAGACAAAGGAAGGGTAGAAAAATGTGGAGCTCAAAAGCTTATAAAAAGATAAATGTTGAAAACTAACTTTCGCAAGTAATTGAAAACAATAATTTAAAAGAACATTTTAAAAAAAGGAAAGAGTTAAGGTTAAACATTACCTTACCTCCCTGCAGAGGTGACCCTGTGGAGTTCAGACCTTCCATCTCCTGAATGGAGACTAACCTTCTACAATCTTCCAAGGAAGTCCTAGCTCATTCTATACATAGCTCTTTTCCTATTTATATACATTTTAAGTGTTCCCAGTTTTCTTAAGGGCAGAGTCTGTTCTTCTTTCTATCATCCTTATCCTAGTACCTAGCATAAAGTCTGGACCCTATATAGCATATACTTGAGAAGTTTTCAGGAAATTGAACCGAATGACCCTTGATTCCCTAGTCTTATTCCATCAATACATCTAGGTAATTCAATCCTTTCTCCTATAAGACATCTGTCAATTGTTATTATTAAAAGCTCTCAGGAGGTGTCTAGGTAATTTGATCAATGAATTAGTCAGGCCAGTACATTATTAATAAAAGGATGGTCATTCAACCATCTCTCTCTTTTAGGCCAAAGACAATCATGGGTGTGAGCTCACAGTTTTTATACCCTTTGAAGAGCAAGTATTCCTAAGGGGTGGCAATCAACTCTGATTGGTTAACATAATGGAAGATGAGCTATATTGGACAGCCTGGATCTTGATACTCAGATTATCCCAAGCCTTGGGCAATCTATTGAAAGAATTTTTGCCCCAACTCAAACTAAGCAGACCACATTGGGGTCTTAGTCCAATCTCATTATCAACAACATCCTTTAAGAAATTGAATTTTTAAAAATCAGGACTTTAATAAAAAGGGAGGGGGGGGAACTGAATTTCCCCAAATCATTGCTTATTAATAATCATTTCTATCACAGCTGAAACCCTGGTTCAGGCTAAATCTACAGTTTACTGGCCCTTAGTAATGTCCATACTGACTCTGCAAGAAAGACAAAAAGACCAAGAAATTGTCTTTGTGAAAATGCTGGTAGGACTATGCTGGTAAAATTAGCTTCATGATGCCTCACATTTCTGAAGTTGTGAATTATTCCTTTGATCTTTTAAAAATAGTTTCACCCCATTCCCCAAACCAAAATTATACGCATGCATATATAATATAATATAAATATAATATAATATAAAAACATACATCATATATTTACAGATATACAATTATACACATTGATAGTGTTACTATGTATGTTGAATCCAACTAAAATCATTTTGTTTGAAGAACTTCAGGAAGATTTTGCAACACTCTTTGAAATAACTGGAAACATTTGTCATAAATTTGGGGCTGGGAAGCACAGCCATCGTTTTAATGCCTGTATCTTCCTCCCTGTCTCTAAGTTACAAGTGTGATACTAAAGACTGATTTTCTTTTTTGAAGTGAAAGGGATCTGAAAGATCATCTCAACTTCTTTATGTATGAAGCTTTCTTAAATTTATGTTTTTAATGGTCAAAGGATATGAAAATGCAGTTTTCAAAAGAAGAAACTAAAGCTATAAATAATTATATGGAAAAAATGCTCCAAATCATTATTGATTAGAGAAATGCAAATTAAAATAACTATGAGATACTAACTCACACTTATCAGATTGATTAAGATAACTAAAGGGGAAAATGATCAACTTTGGAGAGGTTATGGGAAGATTGGGACATTGATACACTGTTGGTGGAGTTGTGATCTAATCCAACAGTTCTGGAGAGCAATATGGAACTATCCCCAAAGAGCAATAAAGCTGACCATATACTTTTGATCCAGCAGTACCAATACTAGGCCTGTATTTAGAAGAAATCATAAAAATCTGGGAAAGTACCACATGTTCAAAAATATTTATAGCAGCTCTTTTTGTAGTGGCAAAGAATTGGAAACTGAGGGGATGTCTATCGATTGAGGAATGAATAAACAAGTTATGAATGTTATGGTGCACTATTGTTCTATAAGAAATCATGAGTGTTTAGACTTTAGAGAAGCATGGAAAGAATTATGCTAACTGATGCTGAGTGAAGAGATCATTGTAGACATTAAAAACAACATTGTGAGATGATCACTATAATTTCTACAGTTCCTCTCAGCAGTTCAAAAATCTAGGACAATCCTGGGAGACTTGTTATGGTCAATGCCATCCATATCCAGAGGAAAACAAAAAAACAAAATTACAAAAAAACCCAAACTCACAGAATCTGAACAGATACTATGTTCACTTTTTTTTAAAAAAAACTGCCCTTATGTTTTCCTTCTTATCCCATGGTTGTCTTTCTTTTCTCTTAGTCATAATTCCTCATACAAAAATCTGTTAAACACAAATATACACGCACAACTTTTACCAAACTGTTCACCATTGAAGGGAGGGGGGTAGAAAGAGAGGGTGGTAGGAAAAAATGTGAACTTTTAAGTATGCAAGTAGATGAATGTTGAAAAACTTTCAAAACATGCAAAAGGAAAATAAAATTAAAATGTCTTTAAATAATTGAAGAAAATGCTAAATTTTATTTAAAAGCTAATGAAGGGAAAAATGTATAAATTTTTTCCATTCATGGTCACTGACTTCTAAAAATCAGTCTATAGACTTGAGAGCTAAAACCTTCTGATCCACAGACTGCAAAAGCCATTTCTTTTAGAGAAGATGAAATTTAGGCCCAGACAGGAAAAAACATCTTTTTTGGTGGTTGCAAAGCTAATAAATGGCAAAATTAGTACTTGTTATGTATTTCCCTGGATTCTGCCTCAAGAGGTTCTTTGTTTTTATTTTTGATGGGGTAGAGCAAAATTCTTTATTTAAAATGATGTAAATCTATATTGTAGTTGTGAGTTTTTTTTAAATTTATTTTTTTATTCTCATTTTGTACAATTTTTTTACATTAATAAAATATTCTTGCTTACAAGTAAACAAAATACCCCTCTTCCCCCATGAATATAGATAGACTTGCTTGGGTGAAAAAAGTAAAGGGGAGAGAAAAAAATTAAAATTAAAAAAAATAATAGTAATAATTGTAGGTATGGCCAGGTGGCTCAATGGATGAAGCACCAGCCCTGGAGCCACGAGCACCCAAGCCCATATCCAGCCTCGTAAACCCAACAATCACCCAGCTGTGTGACATGCAAGCTCCCCGATCCCCACTGCCCTGCAAAAACCAAAAAGAAGAAAAAAAAGACCCAAAATAAAATAAAATAGTAATAATAGTAGGGGTGGCTGGGTGGCAGACAGAGCATTGGCCCTTGAGCCAGGAGCACCTGGGTCCGAATCCGGCCCCAGACACCCAAAGATCACCCTGCTATGTGGCCCCAGGCAGGCCATCCAGCCCCACTTGCCCTGCACCCTCCCCCAAATAATAATAACAAAAAATGTGCTTGAATCTTTGTTCCAACACCAACAACTCTGTCATGGGCGGATCTCATTCTTTATGATAAGTCCATCACAAAAGTTACTTCCATATTTTTCCACTGTTGCCATTGCTGACCGCAACTCCCTCCTTTCTTATTTCTCCACTACCATGTACTATATTTTCTCTCTCCTTTCACTCTGACTCTGCTGTAGGGTCATTGACTGGCTCAGCAGACAGATCCCTGGTCCTGGGGCCAAGAAGCCCTGAGCCCCCATACCACCCCTTAGGCCCAGAATCCACCTGGCCCCATGGTCCTGGACAGGCCATCCAATCCCAGCCCCTTGCAAGAAGTAAAAAAGAAAATGTGTTATATCTGACTGCTCTCCCCCCATGGTGCATCCTTTCCTCCATCACTCACATCCCCACCCCTTCCCCCTGCTCCCCCCCTTCTTTTTACTCAAGGTGTCTATACCCCATTGAGTATATATGCTGTTTCCTCTCCTAGCCACCTCTGATGAAAGCAAAGATTCCCTCATTCCCCCTTGCCTCTCCCCTTCCATATCATTGCAATAACTCATTGTAATAAAAAAAAAATCTTATGTGAAATATCTTGGACTATTCCCCCTCTCCTTTTTCTTTCTCCCATTATATTTCCTTTTTTTCTATTGACTCCATTTTTACACCATATTTTATCTTTGAATTCAGCTTTCTCCTGTGCTTCAACTATAAAAGCTCTCGCTACCTGTTTTATTAACTGAGAAGGTTCATATGAGTATTATCAGTGTCATTTTTCTATGCAGGAATACATGAAGTTCATCCTCATTATGTCCCTCATATTTCCCCCCTCTCCTTCAATCTCCATGCTTCACCTGAGTCCTGTATCTGAAGATCAAACCTTCTGTTCAGCTCTGGCCATTCCAAAAGGAACCTTTGAAATTCCCCTGGTTCGTTGAAAGTCCATCTTTTTCCCTGGAAGAGGACATTCAGCCTTGCTGGGTAGTTCATTCTTGGCTGCATTCTAAGCTCTTTTGCCTTCCAGTATATTGTATTCCAAGCCCTATTCCAATGTAGTTGCTGCTAAGTCCTGTGTGATCCTGACTACAGCTCCCCGATATTTGAACTGTGTCCTTCTGGCTGTTTGTAATATTTTCTCTTTGACTTGGGAGTTCTGGAAGTTGGATATAATATTCCTAGGGGTTGGTTTTTTGGGATCTCTTTCTCGGGGGGGGGGGGGGATCAGTGGATTCTCTCCATTTCTATTTTGCCCTCTGCTTCTAGAATATCAGGGCAATTTTCCTGTAGTAATTCTTTGAAAATGATGTCAAGGCTCTTTTCCTGGTCATGACTTTCCGGTATTCCTAAGTCTGTTTTCCATATCAGTTGTTTTTTCAATGAGATATTTCACATTTTCTTCTAATTTTTCATTTTTTTGGTTTTGAAGTATTGATTCCTGATTTCTGGTAAATTCATCAGTCTCCCTGAATTCTATTCTTTGTCTGAAGGATTTGTTCTCCTCTGAGAGTTTTCTTATCTCTTTTTCCATCTGGCCAATTTTGCTTTTTAAAGCATTCTTCTCCTCAATACCTTTTTTAACTGTTTTATCCATTTGACCTAAGCTGGTTTTTAGCATGCTATTTTCTTCAGCATTTTTTTGGATTTCCTTGACTAAGCTGCTGACTTCATTTTCATGTTTTTCCTGCATCTCTCTCATTTCTTTACCCAGTTTTTCTTCCAACACCCTCATTTGATTTTCAAAGTCTTTTTTGAGTTCTGTCATAGCCTGAGCCCAATTTCTGTTTTTCTTGGAGTCTTTAGATGCAGGAGCTTGTGCTTCCTCATCTTCAGACTGAGTATTTTGATCCTTCTTGGGCTCATTTGCAAAATATTTCTCAATAGTCTTCCTTTTCTTTCTCTGCTTGCTCATTTTCCCAGCCTGGGCCTGGTTTGAGGTGCTTCCTGAGATTTTGGGACAGTCCCACAAGGGTCTCAATGTGTGAGGCTCTGTCCTCCCTCCTAGTCTGTGAATGACCATAAGCTCCCCCCTCCGCCACGGGGCCGAGGTGGGGGGGACCGCTGCTGTTCTATGGGGGGCCTAGACTGCGATCAGGATCTGAATGTGGTCAGAGCCCCAGAGTCCTGTTCCTGGGGCTGAGGACACTCCCCTCCCTCAGCTCAATGGGCTTATGCCCTGGGGGCTCCTGCTTACTGGCTCCGCCTGCTTCTGTTTCCTGGTCTGGGCAAAAGACCAAGCTGCTCCCTGTGTGCCCTGAGGGCTGGGCTCCATGTGCTCACTCTGGCAGAGGTCCTCTGCTGTTCCCCCACTTTGTGCCTGGTGCTTCTGGGGGTGAAGCTCAGGAGACTCCCCCGCTGCTGTGAGCTGTGACTCCCAGTGCCCTGGGGCTGCTTCCGGGAGGCTGAAGTTCTTTTGCTCTGGCGGGCTGCCCCTATGACCCCAGGGAACAGAGCCTTTCTGCTCTTTTCCAGGTTACCTTGAGTAGGATAACTGCCTCACTGGGTCCCTTTGTGGGTTCTGTCTCTCGAAAGTTTAGTTAGAGTCCTTAGCTGATGAGTTTTATCAGAGAGCTCCTAAGACTCGATACCTTCTTGTCGCCATCTTGCCTCTGCCCTCCCTGTAGTTGTGAGTTTAACAAGTTCTTTTCTTTTGTCATCCTCAATTGAATATGCAGTCATGTTGTTTTTAAAAAAAATGCTTAAATTACATATATATATAGTCATCTCCTCTTGCTAACTGGTAGCCATGCTCTTTGGTTGTAGCATTATTCATTATTTCACCTTTGCAGAAAATCCTCACTTAGAACTGAAACGGACTTCAGCCAAGGTCAACCATCACATTTTTTTGAGCAAAGAAATCAAAGTCAGAAAAGGGTAAGTAACTTATCATGCTCCTAATAAATAGTATAACCAGAACTTAAATCAGTTAATCAGTCAACAAGCATTTCTTATATAAAATATAACTTACTATATGCTGCACCCTGTGCTAAGTGTTGGGGATAAAAAGAAAGGCAAAAACTATGGATCCTGCCCTCAAGTAGCTTACGTTTTAATGGGGGAAGACATAAGTCTCCATTGAAAGCTCTTTCTAATAAAATTATGTCTAGTCAGATTTTATACAAGTATGCCCAGATTAACAAAAGAGGAAGTAGAATATTTAAATAATGTCATTTAAGGGGAAAAAAATTAAACAATCCATCAATGAACTTTCAAAGAAAAACTATTTGGAAAAATAGGTGGAGTCCTACCAAATTCAGTTTATGACATAAATATAGTACTGATAATAAACCAAGAAGAGCAAAAATAGAGAAAGAAAACTATAGACCAATTTCCCTAATGGATATGGATGCAAAAATTTAAAACAAAATTCTAGGGAGAAGATTACAGCAATATATCACAAGGATCATACTCTATGATCAGATAGGATTTATACCAAGAATGCAGGGCCAGTTCAGTTTAAGACAAATTATCAGAATAATTGTCCATATTACTAACAAAGCCAACAGGAATTATGATCATTTTAATAGATGCAGAAAAAAATCTTTGACAAAATGCAATAGCTATCTAAAATCATCAACAAGTCTTATCTGTAAGGCTAAAAGCCTTCCTAAAATGATCATGAGTGAAGCAAGGATGCTCATTATCACCACTATTATTCAGTATTATACTAGAAAAGTTGGTTATAGCAGTTAAAGAAAAAAAATTGAAGGAATAGCCAATGAAGAAATAAAACTATCACCCTTTGAAGATGATATAATGGTTAAACTTAAAAATATTGTTGAAATAATTATTAACTTCAGGAAAGTTGTAGGATATAAAATAAACTCATATAAATCATTAATGTTTCTATATATTACTAATAAAATCCAGCAAAAATTTCATTTAAATTTCATTTAAAATAACTCTAGAAAGTATAAAATACTTAGGAGTCTATCTGTCAAGACAAATCCAGAAACCATATGAACACAATTACGAAACACTTTTTGCACAAATGAAGTCAAATCTAAACAACTGGGAAAATATCAATTACTCATGGATAGGTTGAGCCAATATAATAAAAAAATGACAATTCTATCTATATTAATCTATATATTTAGTGCCATATCAACCAAATTACCAAAAAATTAACTTGTTGAACTAGAAAAAATAATAACAAAATTCATCCAGAATAAAAGGTTGAGAATATCAAGGGAATCAATGAAAAAACAAAAGTGTGAAGGAAGGTGACCTAGTTGTATCAGATCTCAAACTGTATTATAAAGCAATAATCATCTAACAATCGCTAATGGCTAAGAAACAGTGATGAATCAGTGGAATAGATTACGTAAAGAATTATTGTTTGTCCTTTGATCTTGAAAAGGATCAATGACATATGGAAGGTGATATATTAACTTGCAAGTGAACTGAATTTAAGTGAGACAGAACCAAGACAGAACTGTTCAAAATCATCAGCCTTTTTCTCTCCTCTGGAAACTCTGGAAATAGGCCCAGTGGCAAGATATGTCAGGACAATTGGAGATGGGCCCAGGTACACAAAACATAGTAGTAAATGACCATATTAATATAGTATTTGATAAACCCAAAGATCTAAGTTTTTTGGGGGGAAGAATTCACTATTGGACAAATGCTTCTAAGAAAACTGGTAAACAATATGGCAGAAACTAGGCATAGACCAACATCTCATATCATATACAAGATAAGGTCAAAATGAGTACATGATTTAGATATAAAAGTTGATGCATAAGCAAACTAAAGAAGCATAGAATAATTTATCTGTTATATCTATGGATAAGGGAAGAATTTATGACCAAACAAGAGATACAGAGAGCATGTTAAAATGTAAAATGAACAATTTTGATTATATTAAATTAAGAGGTTTTTGCACAAACAAAACTAAGGTAGTTAATATTAGAAGGAAAATAGAAAACTGAGAGGGAGGGGATTTTTATAGCAAATTGCTATTATAAAGGCCTTATTTCTCAACTATATAGAACAGTAACTCAAATTCATAAAAATACAACTCCTTGCTCAATTGATGAATGGTCAAAGGAAATAAGTAGGCAGTTTTCAGTTGAAGTAACTAAAGCTCTCTATAGTTATATGAAAAGTAATCTAACTCACTATTGATTAAAAGAACTCTGAGGTATGACCTCACAACTATTAATTAACATTACAGAGAAGGAAAATAATAAATGTTGGAGGAAATGTGGGAAAATTGGGGCACTAATGCACTCTCGGGTGGAGTTGTTAACTGATTCAACTATTCTGGAAAGCAATTTAGAACTGTATCCAAAAGCACTCTCAAACTGTGTATATATAATATATATATATATATATATATACATACTCTTTGAGCCAACAGTACCACTACTATTTATATCCAAAGAGATCAAAAGAGAGAGAGAGAGAGAAAGGCATATTTGAACAAGGGGAATATATAGAAGTTCTTTTTGTGATAGCTAAGAATTGGAAATTGAGCAATGCCTATCAATTGGGGAATGACTGAACAAGTTGTGGTGTATGATTATAATGGAATTATTGTGCTATACCAAAAGATAAGTAGGAAAATTTCTGAAAAACCTGGACTTAAATGAATTGATGAAGAATGAAGTGAGCAGAACTAGGAGAATATGGTACACTGTAACAGCAAATTTTTACTGTGATCAATTGTTAGTAAATTAACTATTCTCAGCAATGCAACGATCCAAGATAATCCCAAAGGGTTTATGATGAAAAATGCTATCCTGGTTTATAGAAAGAACTAATGGACTCTGAATGCAAGTTAAAGAAGTCTATTTTTCAGTTTCTTTTTTTTCTTTTTTCTGTTTTAAATTTTCTTCTGCAATATGACTAATATGGAAATATGTTTTACATGATTGCATAAGGAGAACCTATATCAGATTGCTTACCATCTCCAAGAGGAAGGAGGAGAGGGAAGAAAAGAATTTGGATCTCAAAAGTATTTTTAAAAATGCATGTTAAAAATTATTTTACTTTCAATTGAGAAAAATAAAATGTTATAAAAATTAGTAATAATAATGATAATAATGAAAAATATTTTAATAAGTTAGTTTTATACATTAGGGAGAATCCAGGAGCAGTCAAGTCATAGTATCTATTCCTGCCAAGGACCATGAAGCTAAGAGAAACTATCTAAAGGCACTTTTCTATGTAGCATATGGATGTTCTACTTTGTATTCTATGTTCAAAAAGCTGAGATCCTATAAGATGGCATGATGAGTAGGTACCATCTCTTTCCCCTCTCCTCTCACTGTTGCTGGTTATGGTCTTGGTTCTCCTCCTATCAGTTCTGAGTCTAGTTGGAATTAATTGACTTGTGGGATAGAAATAAATTTCTTTCCAGCAACTTCTTTGATAGTACACAGGGACAATTTCTTGCCTGCTACAAAGCCTCCAAGGACTCATTGAGGGTGAGAAATGCTGTATGCTAATATAAAACATTGCTAATGGAGCACACTGGAAGCTTTGGATAGGATGCATAGCTTTTTAATGGGAGACATTCATCAGTGTAAGCTGACCAGTTCCTCTTCCTTCCTGAAAAGCAGTCATCCAGGACTAGAAAACAAAACCTCCTCCCTTCCTCTTTCCTCTCAATGATTTGGGAAAGCCATCTGGCCTACATGAAGGAAAATAGAAATGCCTGAACAAATTTTTGCCATAAATTCAATACTGAAAATTGTAGAGATCAGTGAGAGTGCTTAGTATTTTCTTCAATAATAATGTTCTAGGAGGTTTCAATAAAGTAATGATTGAACCCAAAGCGTTACTCCTTGGTGGTTGCTGTTCTTATTTCTTCAATTTCTAGAAACAGTGAATGGATTACTTAAAAATACTTTTTTTCCCTCCTTTCAAGGGTCTATTACTGATTTGTACCTAGAACTGATTTTACAGAACTGGTTTTTATAGTGAAATGGGTGGCAGTTCAAGGTAAATGGAACTGGAAATACAAGGCAGATGAACAAGACTGGAAGGTATATCATATATAGAAGGATAAGGAAGCAGCAAATGTTTAGCTTGGAGTAGAGGGGCATCTAAGCTTTCTAGTTAGAGTACCAGGCCTGGAATCAGGAAGACCTGAGCTCAGATCCTGTTTCAGACACTTCCTAGCTATATAACTCTGAACAAAAACTGCTTCACCCTGTTTGCCTCAGTTGGGGAAGGAAATGACAAGCAAACTACTCTAGTATCTTTGCCAAGAAAACTCCAAAGGTGGTCACAAAGAGGCAGACAGTTCAAATGACTCAACAAAAAGAAAAGATTAACAAGACACAATAAAGGTCAACCATATCTGAAGGGCCAATAGGTCTAGGATAAAAGAGATTCCTGTGTTGGTTATAGAAGATAGACCTAGAACTAGGAGATGGAAATTATAGAGAATGGGGCTAAATATACAGGAACTAATATTTATCCCCAAAAGGCAGCTAAGTGGCATAGTGAAGAAGAAGACTTGAGTGTAAATTCAGCCTCAGGCACTTATTGGTTATGTGGCCTTGGGCAAGTCACATAAATTTCTTTTTGCTCAATTTTTCTCAACTGTAAAATCGATTTAATAATGACACTTTTCTCTTAGGGCTGCTGTGAAAATCAGATGAGATATCTGAAAAATGCTTTGAATGGTACTTTATACATAGATTCTTTTTTATTTTTATTTTTTGCAAAACAATGGGCTTAAAAGACTTGCCTAAGATCATACAGGTCATTATTAAGTGTCTGGGGCCAAATTCAAATTCAAGTCCTCCTGACTCAAGGGCTGGTGCTCTGTCTACCCATAGTAGGCTCTTAATAAATGCTTATTCCCTCCTCTCCCCTCCAATAATCCAAATATAAGCTGTGTTTATGTATAAAATCTAATTTGTATAAAACCTTTTAGGAATTATAGTCATATTTTTAGTATATAACTATGTAAAAGAATATTTGTGTCTATATTCTTTTTTAATGAAACCTCAATTTAGGTGGTCCATATTGAGGATATGTTATAATCAAATAACATAGGTCCATGCAATAATGAAATGGACTGCCTTTATAAAATAATAGGCTCCCTGTTATTAGAAATATTCAAATATAAACTGAATAACCAACTACTACAATTATAAAAAGAAATTCCAGCTTTGGATGTGAGACTGGTTGTTGAGGTCTCTTCCAACTATAAGAGTCTATCATTCTCTGATCTCCCTCACACAAGGGCTATAATACCTGAAATTCCTCTATTGGAAGCTTATTGTTTTGAATACTTGTCTCTCTCTGAAAACATTTTATTCCTCCAAATATTCTTGTGAGAAATTACACATTCCATAATTCACATTAAGGTGTTAGTGATTTACTAGATTATGCCATCTCACCCAAGAATGAAAGTACTGGAAAAGGACGAAAAGGGGTTACATATAAACTTTTATAGTTTTGACCTAAATACAGCACTTATTGAAATGAAGCCCTAAACTTAAGGAGTCACCTCTATCTTTTTTTCAACTTTTTCATACCCACTGACACAGTTACTTTGGTACAGTGAAAAGTACACTCTGAGCTAGTAGTCTGGAGATCTGGAATTCAGTCCCCATCTATCACTACCTGATGACAACACCTTGGAAAAATCATTTCATTCCTTTTGGCACTCATTTTTTCCCATCCGTAAAATGGGAGTGAGTTAGAGAGGTGTGGACTAACTGGTCTCTAAGGGCCCTATCAACTAAAAATTTATGATTCTATAACTCTAGGTGTTCTTAAGTCTGTTCCAACTCCAGATATTATGATCCTATAACTTGGCAATTTCTAAGGTCTGATTCTTAAACCTTGTAAGCCTCACTTTGCTAGGTCATGATAAAATGAGCAATTTTTAAGTTTTTGCAAGGCAATGGGGTTAAGTGGCTTGCCCAAGGCCACACAGCTAGGTAATTATTAAGTGTCTGAGGCCAGATTTGAACTCAAGTACTCCTGACTCCAGGGCTGGTGCTCTATCCACCATGCCACCTAGCCTCTCTGAGCAATTTCTTTTCTAAATTCACACAGGCATCTGTGACCAAGAATGCAGAGTCAAAAGAGTATAATCCATGTTTTCCTGACCTGCAATTATTCTTCCAGGGATCTGATGGAGAGAAAAGAAGCACATCTAGGTTAGAAATCTTATTGAGTCAAGTGGACTATTCTTAAAACTATTGCTGAGCCAGTCTTGTAGATGGATCGATCTGGGTTTTACAATAAGACATGCATAATACACATGTGAACCTCACCTTACTGACCCTTATTTAGCTAAGAAGGATTATTTTAGCCTGAGCCCCTTCTGCTTTTTTAGAGTTTGGAACTGAAAGCTTTCATTCAGAACCATATGTTTGGCTTTGGTGTTAACCTTCAGAAAGCCAGTCTTTTCCTCTGGTCCCCTAACTGCCAAGCCCTCACAAGCCATGCATCCTTTTGTGGCAACATCTATCAAATGTGGGTCATGTGCAGGAGTGTGATAGAGCCCACTCAAATCTGCTGCTGTGAGACATTTATTACATTCAGTATGAGCATCTTGATCTTTGGACATCTGCAAAAACTACCAGTCAGACTGGATTGATTGGTCTGTTGACTATCTGGACTTAAGAAAGTGATGTAGGAAATGTTAATAATTCAGATTAGGCCTAAAAGGTTTTAAACATTTACCAGAAAAACCCTGGGTTTCCTTTTTCTTCATGACTTCTGATCATTCATGACTCTTCTGTCTGAAACTTGAATCAGAAGATCTCAGTTCAAGTTTGGAAAGTGTGATTTAATTGATTGCCATATAATATCTCAGGGTTTCTTTTCCCAATCTCTAAAATAAAGCTAATAAGAATTTGTTTTAACTGCCTCATAGAATTGTTGTAAGGAAAGCTATTTATAAATCACAAAATGCTATATTAATGTGAGTTGTCATCATTATTCTTGTTCAGTTGTTTCAGACTCTTCATGACTTTATTTGGGTTTTTTTGGCAAAGATACTAGAGTGGGTTGTAATTTCCTTATCCAGTTTTTAATATGAGGAAATTGAGGCAAATAGGGTTAAGTGACTTGCCAGAGGTCTTGTCTAAGGAAACTCAGTCTTCCTGACTCCAGGGCCAATCCTCCATTCACTGTACCATCTAGCTACCCTAAAAGCCAAGAGTTCAAAGCTTTACCTTAGTCTCTTACTAGCTCTGTGATCCCAGGCAAGTCAATCAATCCATTTGTTTCCAGCCATACAATGGGAAAAAACATGACACATAGTTGTTTTGAGGATCAAATAGAATATATGGAAAATACTTTAAAAAAGTATTAAAGTATTTTATAAAAGCTAGTTAATATGATTGATTGATTATCAATGATTATCCGTACTCAAATTATTTATGTTGTTATTCAGTTGACTGCTTGTGACCTCATTTGGAATTTCCTTATCAAAAATACTGAGAGTGGGGGCAGCTAGGTGATACAATAGATAGTGTACTGGCCCTGGAGTCAGGAGGACCTGAGTTCAAATGTGGCCTCAGACACTTAATAATTGCCTAGCTGTGTGACCTGAGGCAACTCATTTCACCCCATTGCCTTGCAAAAAAAAAAAGGCTTTAGAATTTAAGACCTAAATCAGTTTGCTCTTATTCAGTTATTTATTTGGGAAGATTTTGGTTAAATAATTTTTTTAATTTAATATTTATTTTTTCCAAATTACATGTAAAAATGATTTTGATAGTCTTTTTTTCAAATTTCTGTATTTCAAATTCTTTCCTTCCCTCCCTCCCTCTCTCATTCCCACTCATCCCCCCATTGAAAAGGCAAGCAATTTGTCAGCCAAATATTCTTAGTATAATTAATACATTTGACTAATTCACACCAAGTATTCGTGACTTACTAGATCTTTTCCACCTGATCTATTAAAATAAAAGAAAGGGAGAATGTAAGCAGATATAAGGGACCAGAAAAAATATTTACCTATTCCATAGCTCTGTCTAGGGTTGGCCATATTTGTAACAATCAACTGTAAACTTGACCAGTTTCAACCAAAATTGCTTTGAGTCTCTGTGTAGAAGAATGGACAAGAATTGTTGGAGGTAAAAGATGGATTTATATGTCTGTGTGTGAGAGAGACAGAGACAGAGTCAAAGAGGAGAGAGTCAGAGAGTTGGGGAAGCAATGTGGTTAGGAGAGATAGAGACTGAGAGCATTCAAAGGTGGCTGATTATATATTTCATCAAAGTCTCAGTACTCTCGCTTGTGTTCGGCTTCCCACTCTCTTCTTCCTCCCTAGTTTTCTCATTCTGAGCCTTCCTGTGAAGTAGAGCCCCCTACCTTTGCCTGAGATTTTTCTCCAGTTCATCAGCTAGAGCCAGACCACAGTGAAATCCTCAGAGCACCTTGAGAAGGACAGTCTATGGAGACAGCTCTCATCACAACCACATGTGGTATTGTTTACCCATGTCAGTTTGAATGATTAATGTGGAAAAATTGCTCTGTGGCTAATAAGATCGAGCTGCTTGTAGGATGGTTTCTTTCTATTCGATTTAAAACAATGCCCACACTGTACATGGCTAATCACAATAACATTTGTGGCTGGCACCACGGGCTCCTCTCTCTCTGCTCACTGCCCTTCTGGGTTAAATCCCACTCCTACCACCCCAAAACTCCAAATGTTCCATTTCCAGACAGGGAAGGGAGGATGAGAGCCCTTTAAAATTTGTCCATAAGTGGTCTGCGAATTGTGGGTGGCAAAAGCTGGGTGAGAATGCCGGGTGGCAGCAATGGCACTGATGTCACTGGTGACTGGCTAGGCAAGCTGGAGGGCAAACTGGAGGGCTCTGAGTCAAAGCTGGTTAATTGATTGTTTTTCTTTTTTCTTTGGAGTAAGCATTTTAGACAGTTGAGCATCAAATTACTTTTTTTTAATTTTTCATTTTAAAGTGACTTTAATGGGAAAAGTTGAAGACTCTATATGGATTAAAATGCAACTAGCAAAAAAAAGAATGGTCCAATGAAAAAGAGACTAGCTTGGAATCAGAAGAAAACTCTCCTAACCCTAGCACTGTATGAATTTAGGTCAATGACAACATCTCCAGGTTTTCAATTCCTTTTCTATTTTTTTTGCAAGGCATTGGGGTTAGGTAATTATTAAATTGTCTGATGCCACATTTGAACTCAGGTCCTCCCAACTCTAGGACCAGTACTCTATCCACTGCATTACCTAGCTGCCCCATCCTTTTCTTTTAAATGAGAGACTTGGCCTAAAGATTTTTTAAGGTTCCTTTGAGTTCAATACCTGGGATCCCTTGAAGCAGATGATCAGAGCTATTATGCCTTAAAGGGTTACAAATAATTCCTGTCACATTTTGTAAAAATGATCATTATCTTCAAATTGCTGAAGTCTTCAATATTTCTTTCTCTAGGGAAAAAAAGTCTGAATGCTTAGGTAATGGAAGAATGTTGAAGTCATTCATGAGGCTATCTCTCCTTTGGTTTTCTATCCAGAGAAATAATTAATTAATGAAATGGTAAGGTTAATTGCTTCAGCCCTGGAAGAGATCTTAGAAATCATCTAATCCAATTTATTTTACAGATAAGAAACTAAGACCCAGAGAATTTGAATGAATTGCCCAAAATCATATAGGTAGTAAATGGAGGCTGGGATTTGAACCCAGATCCTCTCAATCCTGCACATTTCCCATTATAAGTTGGAAGATGAAATGTTAAATGAAGAAATGTTAAATACCCAGTAGAATGTGCTTTCAGGCTGACTCTTACAGACTACTGGGAGATGTGTTCAAAAGAACTCAAATTTCTATAACATGGTAGGGTTTATAAGTAATTTTCCTTATACCAATATCAAAGGTAGGTAGTATAAGCATTTTTATCATATTTTACAGATGAGAAACTAAAGTTTTGAAAAGTGAGTAACTCATCAAGGATCATACAACTTAAAAAAATCCTGAGGCAGGATTTCAGCACAGATTTCCTGACTCCTTGATCCAATGCTCTTCTCATCACACCATGTAATCACCAACCAAAGGGGAACAATGAAAGAATAAAAAAATTCTGTTATAAACATGGGCTGCAATGTTAACAATTCTGTCCGTAATATATTCTGCTGTCCAATCCTTTGACTAGAAACTGGGGCAAAGGTTCTCCAGAACTCCAGTTACCTGGATTAATTTGATAAAATATTTACAAGGTTAGATTTACAAGGTTAGACTAGAAGCTTCAGATTGGTCCATTTCTGAAAAATGTCCTAAAGCTTTGAGAGAGTTCACAAGAAAAATGGGAAATGTTGCATTTGTCATGGACCCAAGATGTTCTGAGTCAAAGTATGTATTTTGGGCTCGAAGTCATCTTGACAGGATAATCCTTTGGAATGACGCACAAGAAAATGGGGAGAGAGTCTTTGAGAAGTGATGACATTGTCAATTCCCTTGTGCATTTTTTGTGTACCAGCCAGACAGACTGGGACTTAAATGAGATTCAGTGGCTTTTTTGTTTTTCCTGTCTTAAATAAAAGCTATGTTTTCAATTGTAGCAGATAGCCAGAGAAAAAAAGAATAACATTGGCTGGGAAGTTCAAAATAACTGGAATACAAAAGTAAATGTATATCTAAATATTTGATCTCTTTGTGACTTGGAATACTGATGAATATGCCTTCAAGTTTGCCCTTTGTGAGGTTTGGTTTCAATCTCTTCCTATATTGGTTTTTGATTCAGCATTTATGATTTAGAAATATCTTGAGGAACCTTTTTTACAAATGCCTCCCTATCTTCTAAACTAGGATGCATATGGTTGGAGAATAATGCTTTTTTAAAGAAAAAAAAAGTTCTAATCTAATCCAGTAAGTATTTATTAGACATCAACTATAGTCTTCACACTGTGATGGATGCCATGTGATGATGACGTTTGTCCTTCCTTCTCAAAGAAGACCAGGATATCAGGGAGGTGATGCCATGACAAGCACATGAATTGGATTTGAGGGGGGGGGCAGGAGTGCTGTGTTAAGTCACTCTAGATCCATCTTGGTCCAGTGGCCAAAAATGAATCAGAAAGACTAGAGATGGTTCTGGGTGCTAGGCAATCAGGGTTAAGTGACTTGTCTAAAGTCACCAGGTGCCATGTGATACAAGGACAAAACAACAACAAAACCCTTGCCCTCAGGGAGTTTCCATTGGACTATGGGACACAACATATAAATGTTTAAATATGTATATAACAATTTGAAAAAGGAAGCAAACTCTATTATAAATGGCCTTCTGACAAACCTAGGCTTCAAGTTAGCAATTCTGGCTAGAGGGCAGTCTGGTTTCATTTGCTTTAACTAGGATCTGAGGCCAAGGTTCCCCAGAACTCAAGGTACCTGGATCAATTTGATAAAATGTGGATAGTTACAATTTAACAGGGGAGGGAATGTGGCAGGATGGGGAAAACTTGTTCCCCAAAATTGCACATGATCTTAGTTTTGAAGGAAGGGAGAGATGCTAAGAGATGATTGTATTTTGGGGTAGGCAACATGTGCAAAAGAAGATAGATAAGCAGGAAATAGAATTCTAATTTCAGTGGATTTGGAAGGAATATAGAATTTGTCAAGGAAAATAATGAGAAATCAGCCTAAAAAAGTAGGCTGAGGAAACACCAAGTAGAAATACCAAGGAAATACCAAGTAGAGAAGTTTGTATGTTATTCCTCAGTTCCATCTACTTTACATTGAACATGTATATGCTGTTTCTTATAGGTTGTTTCCTTTTTTAGAATGTAAGCTCCAGAAAGGACAATGATCAATGTTGGAAGAGATTTGGGAAATCTGGGACACTAATACATTGTTGGTTGAGCTGTGAACTCATTCAACCTTCCTGGAGAGCAATTTGGAATTACACCCAAAGGGCAATAAAAATGTGCATACCCTTTGATCCAACAATACTACTACTGGGTCTATACCATGAAGAGATCAGGAAAAAGTGTAAAAACATCATGTGTACAAAAATATTCATAGCAGCCCTGTTTGTGGTGGCAAAGAATTGGAAATTAAGTAAATGTACTTCAATTGGGGAATGGCTGAACAAATTGTTGTATGTGTACATTATGGAACACTATTGTTCTATTAGGCACCAGGGAAGGATGGGAATTCAGAGAAGCATGGAAGGATTTGCATGAATTGATGCTGGAGTGAAATGAGCAGAACCAAAAGAACATTGTACGCTAATAACAGCAACATGGGGGTGATGATCAATCTTAATAGACTTGCTCATCTCATCAGTGCAACAATCAGGGACAATTTTGAGGTATCTGTGATGGAGAATACCATCTGTATCCAGAGAAAGAATTGTGGAATAAACCATCATTTTATTATGTAATTGTGCCACCTCTTATTTTTTTTTCTCTTGAGGATAAGATTTCTCTCTCAACATATTCAACTTAGATAAATGTATAGTATGGAAACAATGTAAAGACTAACAGACTGCCTTCTGCTGGTGGTAGGTGTAGGGACATGAGATTAGGGTGAAAATTGTAAAATTCAAAAAATAAACAAATAAATTAAATAGAATGTAAGCTCTCTGAGGGTAGTGATAATATTTTGTTTTTTCTTTGTGCTTAGCACTTCTCCCAGTTATATTAAGTACTTAATGAATGCCTGGTGATTGACTGTTTGATTCATCCTAGAGGTAATAAGATGCACATTCTCATGTATAGAAAAAGAGAATTGTGCATGAAACTATGGATCTCTATTACTTATCATTTGCTTATAACTATATAATAAACTCAACATCTAACTTTTCAAATATCTACTTCTTTATGACATCTTGCAACCTTCTATTTTCTGTGCCCTTAAAAAATGTCTATTATCTTTTTTATTTCCTCCTTTCCTCCTTCCTTCCTCCTTTCCTTCCTTTCTCTTTCAAAACCTTATCCCTAACCAAGCTGAGTAACAGATATATGTAAAACACAGAATTGTGAATAAGCCTCAGCCCTTCCATACTTATGTTTGAACTAAACTAGAAAGTTAATGGCCTTCAAAGAACTGCCTTGGTTTTAAGGTACTGGTGGAAATCCAATGACCCTAAAATCATGTCTTAGAAATGAATAGTATTGTCCTTTAGGTGACCACACTGACACTAGTACATTTAGCTGTCATTGTTTCAAAATTTTTCATCAGATAAATCATTAATTTTAGGGTAAAGTATCTACCAAGGTTTAGTGCTAGGACTTCCCCCCCCCTCCCCTCTCCCCTCTCCTCCTCTCCCTTCCCTTCCCTTCCCTCCCTCAACTCTTTACTCTTTCTTACCTCTCCCCATAGCCAATCACTACCCAAGTCTTAAATTGACTCTTACCCCACAACATCTCTTGTACTTGTTCTCTTCTTCCCACTCACATCACCTCCAATTCAGATATTTATCACTTCTCATCTGAACTTTTGCAACCACTTCCCTAATTTATTCCCTGCCACTAGTGCCTCCTATCTTCATCCGAGTCTGCACAATCACTCAAAGAATATTTTTAAAGCAAAACTTTTTCCTTGTTCAAGTATCTTCATTGAAGTAAAGGAGTGCTCATCACTTGGGAAATGACTGAACAACTTACAACATGAATACAATAGCAGAGCAAAGGGTTATAAAAAATGACAAAGGGGATGTTTTCAGAGAACTCTGGAAAGACTTAAATGAATTGATAGAGAGCAAAATAAACAAAAGTAAGAGAGCAATGAATGTAAGAATAACAATATTATAAAGAAAAACAGTTTTAAAATATTTAAGGACACTAATGAATGCAATATCTTTCCACAATTTTAGTAAGCCTGTGATGAAACATACCACCCACTTCTGACAGAAAAGTGATTGGACTCGAATTGTGGAATAATACATATTTTTTTAACTTCATCAATGTGGAAACTAACTTGATGCTCCATATTTGTTACAATGACTTCACTTTTATTTTTTTGGAGAGGAGACACATAATCCCTACATTTCTATTCTCCACAGAAATTAAATGGCCTTGCTTCTCAAACTTTATACTTTCTAAAGAACTTTGAAAGTATCTTCTGCATTTATCAAGGGACAGTGAAGGAATGGTATAGAGAAGGTCACTCTTGGAATTATACAAACTTATATATAGGTCTTTGAGTTCAAGCTTCATAGAGCCTCAGGTTCTAAAGCTCTAAGTTGAAAATTAGTTGCTCATCTGTTCTGATAGGGGCATTTTTGTTTTTAGTTTTTGCAAGGCAATGGGGTTAAGTGGCTGACTCCTGACTCCAGGGCTGGTGCTCTATCCACTGCACCACCTAGTTGCCCCCTAATGGGGCATTTTTCAAACTGGCAGTTTCCCAGATCAGTAATATTATAGATTCAAGTCAAAAATAAATAAAATCAAACAAAAAACCTCATGTTGAATCATCTGTTTGCTAGACTGTAAGCTCCATAAATGAGATCAGAGGCTGTCTTATTTAAATTTAATAGCTTTCCTTAATAATATGCATAATTTTCTTGACATAGAAGATGCCTAATAAATGTTTCTTGCATATTGCTGAATTATTCCTCAATGATTAACATATTCCAACCCTGTCATAAAACCCTCATTCCAGAGATTCTGAATCTTTTGCTGTCATTGTACAAAATCATTCTCTACCCCACAATTACCCACTCCCTTCTTCTCATCTCTTTCATTCTAGACCCTCCAACAATCCACCTAAGAGCTACCCAACCACCTCACCTCTCTGAGTTTTATCAGCTCCCATGGATTCAATGATTATTTCTATAATAAAGATTTTTGTTAACTCATCCCACCCTAATGAAACTAACCTTCAGCCTTTCATCTCTAATTGTTTATTAGACATCTCACACTATATGTCCTATATACAACAGTAACACAGACTACTTTGACCCTCACTGCCTGAAAGCTAGGAAAGTTCTATTTTTCACCTCTCCCAGGTTTCTCTGGTATCTTTAAGTTGGGGAATATCTAGGCACTCTGAAAATGAATCCAGTACCATGGATGTTGTTTCCTCCACCAATATAGGTGGAAGCCTGCTATAACAAATTTCCATTTAGCCATAAACATAGAGATTAACTTTTATCCAGAAATGTTTACTTTGAAATGTAGAATCACAAATATTCAAACTTACCCAACTTTCTACAATACCTCAGTCTCTGAGCAGAGGAAGAGAATTAAATTTATAATTTTGCTCAAATCTATAGAGTACTATCCCGGTTTGAAGTCCCCAGGCACCCTGGTTTCTCATAGCTTCTATGCCAGTCTGAATGAATGTGGGTAACATGGAGCATTGTCAACAATTCTGGCCCTAAAGTCATCATGGGTCAGACTCCAGATCCATGTGGACCACCTCTACTATCTGAAACTGAGGAAGACAAATAACATAAAACAAAAACAAAAACTTCCAAGGTACCTATCTTGGAGCCAGGATAAAAATTGTTCATCTCTCTCTGGTTCAGTTCATGGCATCCTTGCTTTGGATCTAGTTGAACCTTTACCCTCTGAATGCAAATTGCTGAAAGATTACAGCAAAGAGTGAACATATAGTTTAAAGTCATGGGCAGCCAATCAAGAGAAGCTCAAGACCTCTGGAGCCCCTGTAAAGGATGACTTTGAAACAAATGGGTCCTGGGAATAGAAGAGGAAATAAGATACCACACTGTTGTCACTGGTGCCCAGTGACTGCTATGTGGCCAGGAGGCACAAGGAGGAAGGAAGGCCAGAATGAGAGAAAAGCCAGTTTCCTGGCATTGTTCAGTTGGGCGATATTTGTTGAAAGTAAAATACTGGAAATCTAAGATATGCTTGTCCATGGCCCTTGCCAGGTCAACTGAAGAGAAACCTGTTTGTGCTTTATAAGGTATATGGGAGAAACTATTAAAAGGTACTTCAGTTATGTGAAAATACGACCCCAATGGTACTGCCAAAGCCCGAAAAACCTGGGGTAATGGTCAAAAACAGTGCTGGTCTGCCAACTCAGAGCTTCCCAAAAGATATTTAAATTTGGTGGAGTGCAGGGAAAGTAATTCGGAGTAGTGGGTACAGGGACATACTAGGGATAGAGAATAGGGTATCTTCATTTATTCTAATTAAATAATTAAATAAATGCTCAAATAATTAAATAATTAATTGATGCCATTACTCACAGAAGAGGTGGTAAATTCCCCAAAGTGATACTATTGAATGGTGCAAAATGAAGCTGGGTTGCACTGGCTCTTTAGTTCTAATTATATTCCACAAATGTGTGGAAAAGCCAAGTTGCTCAGGAAGTTTCCCCCACTACCCAAAGAAGCAGTAATACAGTTTGAAAGTACAGAAAAATGGGTCATTCTGTCCCAGGAAATGTCTTGGTGGAGTCATCATACCCTAAGGCTAGACTCTTAATGGTTTTCCATTCTCATTTGCAAGGCAACTTTAGAAGCAAAGAGACCAACCTTAATCTCCAACTACATTACTTTGTTCTTATCTGCCCCTAAATCCACTTTGCCTTCCGGAGGCACAATTAACCTGGAGCAAGCTCACTCAGGGATTCAACATGATTTTTTCTCAACTGGAATGACCCCTTCCCCTAAGTTGAGCTGCCCATTTAGCGCCCTTAATAAATACAGGGATAATTTAAACCATGTGCTAGCAAATTGAAAACATGGGCTTTTGAACTATGTATTTTCTTTCTCACGTTGGAACTCTTCCCTTGAGAAAGACATAGGCCCCACAATTACAGAAAAGGCAAATCTGTGTATCTTTTTGATGAAGTGTTTCATGATATATGTGTATGTAGATAACTATACGTATGTGTGTGTGTTTGGATATGCACCTATGAATTCACACATGGATATTCAGTGTATTTATACATGAATAATTGAACATTCAAGTATATATATAATATATATATATATATATATATATATACATATATATATATGTGAACAAACTTGTGTGTATTTGGGATGAGTATTTATATGGAAATGTATGTATATACATTTGAATATCAAATACAATACACATATATATATTGTCTGTGGGGTGTGTATATATATATATATATATATACATATATATATATATATATATTCTTTTTTAACAGGAGATAGAGTATGTGGAGGAGGGAGAGAACACTGGAGGTTCATTGATTGGACTATGCCATATGCTTTGGTGAAGAGCATTCTCTCAACACTTTTTGGAACCCCCAGAGTCTATGTGATCTATCTGTTAATGAAACATTGAAAAAATAGAATTTTATTTCTACTGAAGCCAGTAAGTTTCAAAGTTGCTGGACTATTATGTACTGTGTGTCATTACAATTAATCTAAAGACTATTTTCTACATGAACAGTAGAATGAATAAACATGTATTTGGGAACTATGTACAAAAAATACATATTCTAATACATCCATTTACAGCTTACAGGATTTGAAATGAAAACTTTATTTTGCTGTTCAAATCTCCAGAAGCCCATCACCATCTATTTTTTCAAATTACAACTTTCAACAAAAAATAAAGTAAATGGTAATTCACTCTTTAATTAACTTCAGGAATCCTGATTTGGCTCCAAAATGTCCCTAACATATCAAAGATAAAAATGTCTCTGTATGATGTTCCTTTTTCTCTTCATTCAGAAGAAACATCAAAGAACTTCCCAGATATTAGATGCTTTGCTGCAATTTAGCCTAAGGCTTCTTTCATGTGGAGCCAAGTAAGGTTCACATCTAGCTTTCTCCAGGCAATAGCCCACGAGACACATCTGGCCCCATCATTTTGTCTGTGGTCAAAGCCTTCTCCTGTATACTTTGACCACAAATTCTCTGGAGTGCTTTCTCTTGGGAGATAAAGTCTTGCATCTTTCCTTTCCTTTCTCATCCCAGCCTGGGACAAACCCCACCTCCCAATAGCAAAGGAAAAAATCTCCCACACAGTCAGGAGATAGGCTAGACCTTACTGATTCAATGTTCTGAAATCTCATTTTAAGCACCAATTGGCTTTTCCCTTCCTAAAAAAAGTGACATATAGGTGGTCTCCTACTGATGAAGGATTCTTGGCTTCTGGAAAAAAACAAAAACAAAAACCCAGATGTCATTTCAAGTAGAGATGAATTACCCCCCCCAACCCAAAAGAAGGAAAAAAAAGATTCCTATTAGGTTTTATGAGACTAAAGTTCATTAGGTGTTATTCCCTGAAAAAAGTGAGCATTAAATAGACACAATAATTTCTACCATTTGGACACCTGGACAAGACTGACAAATTTTTAAACTACAAGTTGTAGGATGCAAGGGAGAGGGGCATATCCCTTTGAGTTCTCCATGTGCCAGCTGCCTAAATTCTATGTGTCAGACTGTCTGGTGAGGGGCATCAGTATCATTTAAAAGAGACAGACTTTCAAATATAGCACAAGATATTTTTACTGAGCTTTTATGCCTGCTTCAGATTGGAATCCAAATTCTGTCCAAGGTGCTCAGTTCATAATACTTTTGATTTTCTGATAATTTGCTGAACTAAATTGGATAATTCTAAGACACAGTTCACTGGCTTCTGAATAAAGTTGGGATGTTCCCATGAGCTTCTGTGGTAAATATACAGTTGCAGAAAACAGCTTCTTCTGACCTATTTTCCTAACACCAAAAGTAGTCTGTAACTTCCTGAAGACAAATTTAACCAGAAAAAGGCCAAGAGGTTGACATTTATAAATGACTAAGATGTTATGATTGCAAGTCAGGAACCAGAAAAGTTGAGGGAAGTTGTCTCTGACGCATCACTCAGACAGTTACTGTACAAAGCGGATTAATAAACAAATATAGGTTGACTTTGACTATTTCATCCAGTATCTTTTGTTCTGACCTGGAAAGTTATAGAAAATGTGTTACTTTTTATAAGTTACTCTAACAACTTATGCTGACTTTTAGAGTGGTATGATGCTATTGTCACTATAATATGGTCACCAAAACAGAAAAGATACTTCTCTTTTCATTTTCTCAGATTATTTTGCCTTTACTTCCGAAATACCTAAAGTTATTAGGGTTATTAACTCAACCAAAGCAAATAGGATCTTATAAGGCAGCTGCCCCCTTAATTTGAGATTATCTGGGGTATCAGATTTGCCTGTTTTCCTGTAGTTTGTACCCTTAACTTTCATGTTCATAATTGCAGAGCCCCCCCCCCCCCAGCATTAAAGTCATTTAACTTCTGTGGGTTTGAGTTTCCTTTTCTGTAAAATAATAATGTTGGACTAGATGTCTAAGGTCCTTTTAGCCCTAAAAGTTCATTATCTAATCACTGTAATCATAATAATTGCTAGCATTTATGTAATGTTTAAGGACATAGAACACCAAGCCTGGAATTAGGAAGACATCTTTCCAAGTTCAAATCTCAGACCCTTACTATGTAACCCTGGGCATGCCACTTAACCTTTGTTTGCCTCAGTTTCCTCATCTATAAAATGATCTGGAGAAGGAAATGGCAGACCACTCCAGGATCTTTGCCAAGTAAACCCCAAATGGAGTCACAAAGAGTCAGATACAACTGAAAAAATAACTGAATAATGCTTTGAGATTTTCAAAGCACTATACATATATATATATATATATATGTATATATATATATATATATATATATATAATTTCATTTAATCTTTATAATAATCCTGGAAGTGATTTTTCTCATTAACCCCATTTTATAGAAAAGGAGTGACTGCGAAGGGATAAGTGAATTGTCTCACAATTAGTGTGTAAAGTAGACTTTTAAACTAAAGACTTCCTGAGTCTATGTAGCACTCTTTCCACTATACCACCTGGTTCCCTCTATTATGTGCACTTTGAGAAGTATTTCTTGACAACTTGGAACATATTTATATTGAATTATTCAGTCAACAATGCAACAACACATTTATATTGAAGTATTCAATCAACAATTCTGACTGAATGAGGAAATGTGACCATTGGCTCAGCATTTGGTAAAACACACCACACTTTGCCCAAATACTGTCCCAGCTTCTCACATTGCTCACATGAAAGAAGTGGCAAATAAAGTTACTCTCTGGTGTAATGGAGAAAATGGAACCAACAAGAGGGGAAGCATCTTGCCATTTTGCAAGTTGTTTGTCCAATTGAACTTCCTCTTTAATATTTTTGAAACTTTCTATCTTTTCAAAACAAACAACTGCATTGTCATCTGGAGAGCTATGTATAAGTTTACATGTAGAGAAAATGAGATGAAGAGGAAAATGAAAATGATAATGATGGTGATGATGATAACCTAATGGATGATGAATAAAGTTTTGAGCCACCAATGCCCTCTGTCCCTTTACTTAAGGGACAATGAATATGTTTAAAAAAACAAAAAACCCCCAAAACTGACTGCCTAGTGAGTGACATATTTTGCCTTTAGCTTCAGTTTTGAGATTCCCATGGGTGTGGGGAAGACTCTGCTTCAGCTCCTGGACATAAAACTATCAGCTTTCCTTTCAATAAAATAACCTCCTATTACAAAGTGAATGTGCAGACAATGACTAATCAGAGGCAGCAACCACTTCACTAGGACCTGAGACATCTCTAACCCCCAAAGGAAACATATCAGGTTTCAGGAGAGTGTTCTGGCTCCAAAAGGTTGGAGGCTCAGATCAATCTGGTTAGCACACAAATTCCAAAAAAGAAATAAAAATTCCAGCAACTACACTAATAGAGTCCAAATGTCCTTTCTCCAAACAGTAGCCCTGAATCCAGTGAAGAGTCTTATATGAATGACTGTTGTGATAGCATTGCGATTGCATTAGGAACTAAATTAAAGTTGGACTTTGCTCAGTCACAGATGGCACCACTGCTATTACACTAACTCTCTCTCTCTCTCTCTCTCTCTCTCTCTCTCTCTCTCTCTCTCTCTCTCTCTCATTCACACACACACACACATACACACACACTTTAGTTGGCCAAATTTCTTTGATTTCACTAAAGCTATGAATGTGTATGAATACAACCCCAGTGCTGTGGAGACAATATTATGATGCCATGATAATGTCCATCTGAATGACTAACCCAGAGGATTATGTCATCATTCTGACCCTGAAGAATCCAGATTAAGAAGACTGGCAACATGGTTCTAAAATGCCAATCATAATCTGTAGACCTTTGCCATATTAATTCTTTTGAGAAAATTTCCATGCCCAAATAGTTGATTTGCATTTACCTTTTTTTTCTTCCTGTTGCAAAAACAAAAGAACTTCTGAGATTTGGTTGTGAAGCTATGGCTTAAATTTCATCAGCTACCATTGCCTTTCATGTAATTGAAATCTGGTTGTTAACCACATAATACATCAGCATGATAACTCTGGCGGTTAGCCTATTTCCTGGTACATAGTAGATGGTTGTTGACTGAGTTGTGGAGAGCAATTCTGAATGTATCGGAGGAAACAGGGCTGAATTTGATGGGTTTGGGTATCTTTTGGACTAGATATGGTAAGAATCAACCAATCAGCACACAATTCTTAAGGTCCTACTTCAATTTTTTTTAAACGAATGTTAAAAATTTTGCAGGTTATTGAAAAACATATTTTTTTAAAAATCATAAAATTCCTAATTACTTGCCTTTTTTATGAGGAGAGTGGAAAGGGTGGGAAAGAGGGAGAGAACTTAGAACACGACTATTTTTCTTTTTTAATGTTATTTTATCTTATTTCTTTCAATTACATGCAAAGAAAGTTGCAAATGTGCAATTGGGTCTAACATATTTCCATGATTTATGTTGTGAAAAAAGTCACAGAACTAACAGAGGGGAAATGCCATGAGAAAGAGTGAATATATAGTATGCTTCGCTTTGCATTCAGACTCCATAATTTTTCTCACTGGGTATAGATGGCATTTTCCATCAAAAGTCTTTTAGGATTGTTCTTAATCACTGAACTGCTGAGAGTAACTGAGTCTATCATAGTTGATCATCTCATATTTTTGTTGTTAATATCTACAATTTAGAATTGAAATTTTTTTCAAATTAACATTAAAAATTTTGACATATAATTGGAAAAATTAAATGTGTTATAAAATTGGAAAATTATATAATTGGAAAAAATTAAATATGTTAATAAAATAATTTAGTCTTGACTATGTACCAGGTCCTGAGCTACATATTGGGCTTCAAAGACAATAAATTTAAAAAGCCTTTGCCCTCAAGAAGCTTATACACAATGGGAATATATAGCACACTACTATTACTATTACTACTACTACTATAATAACAACTACTGCTACTACTACTGCTACTGCTACTGCTGCTACTACCACTATTACTACTATACTACTACTACCACTACCACCACTACCACTACTAATATCTAGCTTCTATATGAGACTTACTATATGAAAGAAGTTGGCAAAGCACTTACAAATTGTACATCTATCATCTATCTATCTATCTATCTCTCTATCATCTATCTATATATATAATACACATATATGTGTATTAAAATAATAAGTAATAATGTTTGTCCTTCATTCTCAAAGAACACAACAACAGGGAGATGAGGCCATGACAAACACATGAATTGGATTTGAGTGAGAAGGTGCTGTGCTAAGTCATCAACCTCACTTTCTGCTCCAGAGTCATCTGGGTCCAGGGGCCAGATATGAATCAGGATGCCTGGAGATGGCCCTGGATATGAAGGAATCGGGGTTAAGTGAACTAGTAAATGTCTGAGACAGGATTTGAATTGATGAGAGTAATTGATAGAGTAATGATAGACTCAGTTACTCTCATCATTCTCTACATGTAGAGATGAGAGTAATTGAACTCCCATCCTCCTGACTTCAAGGCCAGTGCTCTATCCATTGTGTCATCTAGTTACCCTAAAATACATAAGTAGTCTGGGGTTCATTAATAGTTGGGAGGATTAAAAAGACTTCATAAAATGAGGGAATACCCATGAATTGAGGAATGGCTGAACAAATTATGGTATGATTATGATGCTATTCTGCTATAAGAAATGATGAGCAGGAGGCTCTCAGAAAAACCTGGGAAGACTCTCTGATACAAAGTGAAATGCACTTGTGTACAAAGTAACAGTAATATATGATGATCAGCTGTGAGTAACTTAGCTGTTCTAAGCAATAAAATGATCCAAGAAAACTTTGAGGATTTATAACGAAAAATGTTATCTTCCCCAGAGAAAGAACTGATGGCATCTGAATACAGATTGCAGCATACTTTTTTTTAAAGATCAACAGTTTCATTTTTTTTTAATTTTACAATTTTCCCCCCAATCCCGCTTCCCTCCTTCCACCCCCGCACAGAAGACAGACTGATAGTCTTTACATTGTTTCCATGCTATACATTGAGCAAAATTGAATGTGTTCAGAGAGAAATCATATCCTTAAGGAAAAATAAAATATAAGAGATAGCAAAATTACATAATAATTTATCTTTTTTTAAAAAAAATTAAAGGTAATAGTCTTTGGTCTTTGGTTAAACTCCACAATTCTTTCTTTGGATACAGATGGTATTCGCTATTGCAGATACCCTAAAATTGTCCCTGATACAGTAAACTTTTTTAACTTTCTCTCTTTATTTTTCTTGAGGGTTTTTTGTCTATATTTTCTTTTCCAACATGACTATTTTGGAAATGTTTTGCATGACTACATATATGTAACTTATATTGAACTGTTTACCTTCTCAGAGGAGAATGGGGAAGGAGGAAGGGAGAGAATTTGGAACTCAAAGAGTTAAAAATGAATGTTAAAATTGTCTTTACATGTAACTGGGGGGAACTGAAGAAGTAAACTCAATGCAAAAGCATAAAGAAAAGAATGGAATTCTGTATTAATAAGCAGCATGATGACTGGTATGATTGTATAGAACACTTGAAGGAGAGTGATGTATAAGATGGTAGGAAAAGTAGTTTGGAGATACATTGTGAAAGACTAAAAGCCAATGACAGTGATTGAGGAATTTCATCTAGAATTTCAATCTAGAGGTAATTGGAAGCTACAGGAATTTATTTAGTAGAATGATATGATTAGACCTAGGTTTGAAGAACATCACTTTGCATCCCTGAAAAGAAAATATTGAAAAAAGAAGAGAATTGAAAAAAGGGAATCAAAGTGGGACACAATTGTAATAATCTAGAAAACAGATGACAAGAGTCTGAATTAGGGTGATGGTCATTTGGAGTAAAAAAAGAAAGAGGTTACAGACAAGGGAACGGATTTTATTTGAAAAATATACAAGATTTAACAATTGGTTGGACAATCAAACCAAGGTAGATTGAGGGAAGGTATTCATCTGTTGAGAATATGGGTAACTAGAAGGACAATGTTGCCTCCCTAAAATAAGCAAGTCCAGAAGACAAGTGGTTAAGGGTTTGGAGAGGGAGGAAGAGAGATAATAAAGTCCATTTTAGACTTGTTGCATTTGAAATACTTACAGAATAGTCAGATCAAAATGTCCCATAGTCTTTAGTTAGTCAGGTGAAATGAGATCAGGAGAGAGACTGGGGGATGGATGTATAGACATGGAAATCATCTGCATAGATTATTAACTCTATGGGATCTGATAAGGTAAACAAGAGAGCCCAGGATAAAGTCTTGAGGCATACCTTCAGTTAAATGACAAAAATGAATGATGATCCAACAGAGGAAGACTAAAAAAGTAGAAGACTCATGAGAGATAAACATTTTATTTTAAAAGATAATGCAAAAAAAAAAAAAAAGAAAAAATATCCAGGAGCAGATGGTGGTCAACAGTGCCAAATGCTGCAAAAAGGTCAAACAAGTTAAAGACTGAGAAAAGGTCATTGGATTTGGCAATTAAAAGGTAATCAGTAACTGAAAAAAATGGTTTCAATTGATTGATGAACCAAGTGCTACTAACCTGAGAAGATATTATTTAATATAACAGGAATAAGAACATCCTAATTTCTGCTTCTATCTACAACTCCTAATTACATTTGGAAATCTTCACCTTAAGGCACAAGGCTCTTTTAAAAAGGTACAATACAAACTACAAAAGTCTTTTTTTAAAATTGTATTTATTTAAGGCCCATTGTCTTAAGGTGGCCCATTGTCTTAAGGTGGCCCATTGGTTGAGACTGACTTGCCCAAGGTCACATAGCTAGGCAATTATTAAATGTCTGAGGTCAAATTTGAACTGCTTTCCTCCTGACTCCAGGGCTGATATTCTATCTACTGCACCACCTAGCTGCCCAAACTATAAGTCTTAAAGCAGAAATCACAAAGTATATCTTTACAGAAAATAATTCAGCTTGAATAGGGTATCTTAGGTTATAGTTTTCTGACAAAATCTCTGATTATTTGAACTTACTGATCTCCATTAAGATTTTTCCTTTAGAATACACTTTAGTGTGAGAAATAATTGGAAGTTCCAAAAAAGTTAAGTGTCAACTCTTGAATATCATTTTCAATTAAAATGAATATTCTAGAGTCTTTCAAATGATATTTACAAATACTCATAAGTTTAGTCTCAATAAACTTATAGAAAAAAACAAGAAGATGAAAGATGGCTGTATTCTGACAGTGGTTTCTATTTGGATGGACAAGTCATTGAGCTATTTCAACAGAATATGTATCATGGACAAACCAAGGAGGTGAATAAAGAACTGTACCTAAGACAAATAGAAGGAAGATAGTGGGTTGGGTTACATGTGTTAGCTACACAGTGTTATCAGTGACCTGCCTGAAACAAAAAAAGTCATCTTCTCATTTCTATTGCATAAAATTAATAAGATTTTGTACAAACAAAATCAATATATGTAGAATAATAAAATAAATGTAATAGACAAAAACCTTCTCACCAAATATATTTAATTGAGATTTAATTTATTGAGTCTTTTCCCAAGAGATAAAATAGTCAAGGGATAATGAAGCTTTTTTTCAAAATTAATAACCATAGGAAGGAAAGAGAGAAAGAATATGAAGGGGAACCCACCTATAAAAAGAAGCTGAAAAGAGAAGGGGTTAGGAGCAAAAGTTCTGGAGATGAGTGAGAAATAATGAGATGGTTGAACTGGTCCCCCACTTAAATGGAGAATCTATGAGGAACTTTCCAACATGGCCCTCTCTAATCCCAGCAAGAAAGGGCCTTCCCAGAGTCAGACAGTACTGGAGAGGAATAAGTTGCAGAGCTGATTCAATGTTACTGGAAGATGCATTCTTGGAGACAAAGATGAGCTCTCTCTCTCTCTGACTGACTCTGTCTCTCTGTCTCTTTCTGTTCCTTTCTCTCTGACTCTGTCTCTTTTCTCTGTCTCTCTGACTCTCTCTGCCTCTGCTTCTGTCTGTCTCTATCTGTATCTCTCTCTCTCTGACTCTGTTTCTGTCTCTTTGTCTCTGTCTCTGTCTCTCTGACTCTCTCTGCCTCTATCTCTATCTCTTTGTCTCTCTCTGACTCTCTGCCTCCCTCTGCAAAAAGATCTGGCAACAGAGTGGATATCTATGAAGGCAAATGGTTCTTAAAGAGTTAGAATGTACAGTCCACAATACAGCTTCCTAATACTTAAAAAACATTACCAAAAACACAGACCACAAAAGTCTTAAGGCTATATTTACAGGGAACTTTTTGACAGGAAATAATTAAGTCTGAATAGGCTAAATAATGTATTAGATGAGAGGCAATTCTTTCCTACATTTTCTACTTTCCCACTACAGTGGTAAAAGTGTTTTGAACTACAGTGTTTTGAACGGCTTCTTTTTATAAATGCAAAATAAATATTGGGAGAGGCTGAATGAAAATTTCAGATATGTTTACTGTTATCATAATGTTGTTATTAATAAAGTCTTTTTACTGAAGGTTTGACTGCATTGATTTCTCTAATAATTATTAAGAAGTATGTTCATGCAATATAAAAATTCTATGGAAAATTTCCCTTCCAGCAAGATAATCAGCTTCTGTCTGCTAAGACTCTGGAGAACTAACCCTGTCATATTTAAAGTCCTTTGATGAGAATAGTGACTTCCTGAGAAAGTCCAAGAAAAAGATTGTTTATAAAAGTCTTTTTAGGAGTCACAGAGATAATCCAGGATCCTCTCAATGAAAAGACAATTAGATCCAACAATTATCCTGGAAACAGAAGTTGGGAAAGGATGTCATCCTAGCAAAGGCAATTCATTGGCAAGGATCCTAGAAGAGAGAGATTTTACTCACTTGCAAAAGGAAGAATGTTTACTATTGTTAACTAAGGTGACACACTAACAGGGAGCTGTAATATAGGCAAGAAAATATATTCAGGGTCTTTCATGGACTAGCAGCAAGATACTAACAGAGAGACAGAGGAGAGAAAGAGAAAAGAGAGGTTGTAGAGCTAGAGGAGGAGAAGGAAAGGGAAAGGATGAGAGAGAGGGAGAGGGAGGAAGAGAGGAAAGAAAGGGGGAGGAGAGGCAGGAGAGAGAATATATTGAGATGATAAATAGATAGATGAAGTAAAGAAATGAATAAAATAATAAGGATTAAATGAATGAACACATGAGTAAATGGATATTTCACATCAAAGCAAATTCTGTCTTGATTTTTGACTTTGAGCTAATAAAATAACAAGGAAACTTTCTAGATGCTAGTGGAAAAGTTCTAAGCAAAAACATTTCCAAAGGGAAAGAGGAGGTACCTCATAGTTCCTTGGTTAGGTTTATTACCTATAACTGTCTTACGGAGGTAGGTGACTTCTCTGTGTCCTAAGCAAATCTCTTAAGATGATAAATTGTAAAAAAGATATCAACTTGAGCTAATAGAGAACCCCGCCATACTAATAAAATCTCAGGTTTATCTCTATCCTTAATGACCTTGGATAAACAGCTGTGGGAAGGCTAGTGACTGATTTCACTTATTTCTATAATACTATAAGCATTTTAGGGGGCATTATAAAGAAAAATGTTAGAAAAATCAGTGGACTGTGGGTTAAGAGAAAAGGCACTTAGTCAGTGGTGGTCAACTTTATTAAAGATAGGAGCCAAAATTTACTCGTGTCTTTTCCAAAGGATGTTATTAATATTTGATATCTGTTCCACTTCAGTGTTATGATTGATTGCCTGTTTTCAAATTTTAAAATATAATCATGTATATTTAATATATAATTATATGTATTTAATATAGAATTCATGTTTTAACATTTAGAACTGATAAAGATCCACATTAATCATCAATTTATGCAAAATCTATTTTCAAAAAACAAAATGTTATCTTTTGTCATACTTCACCATGTTCATAGAAACAAAGAATTATATATCGTTATGCTTGTGGCATATGAATAAGGATAGGTACTGAGCCTGGGATTCATCAGTGTAGGGAACCACCAGGGCAAGAAATTACTCTACCAATGTAAGTTGATAGCTCCTTTGTAACTTGTGGTTTTGAAGAGGTAAAGAAGACCTCCCCCCAGGGGGTCACATAACTAATGTATGTCAGAGATGGGTTTTTGAATCTGTCTTTCTGGCACTGAAGCTAGTTCTCTACACAGTATAGATATAAGTCCTTTCATGGTACATTATTATAATGGAATACTTTTGCACTATGAAGAATGACAATTGAGTGAAATTAGAGACTTGTATGAAATGATATATAGCCAGAGCAACTATATATACATTGGCTATAGTTATATAAATGAAGATGAATGCATTTTATCTGAATTTAAAATGAAAACATGAGAGATTTTAACTTAACACAGGTCCTCTGTGGAAAACCTATTTAAAATTAAGCAAAAAGTGTCCAGAGTTATCTCTTTTGGAGTCATTCTTGGAGCCAGAATCTGAAGACATGAAACTCCAGGTAGGTAACTAAACAAGAAATCTGATGAAGCCAGTGTAAATGGGAATCTGGAAACACTGTAGTTATTGAACTTAAAGTCAGCAAGAATTGGATCAGGCTAATCAGGGCCAGAAGGCTGACCCTGTGGACCTCTAGTCAGCAACTTCATAAGAAAATGGATGAGGCCAGAGCAGTCAGATTCAGAGAAAGAAGCTCTATCAGAATCTATCAATGAATGTGACTTTTTACCAAGAGGAAAAGGATTGGGGGTTAAAAGAGAGTAAAATTGGGCAGGGAATAGTCACAAGTAAAACAAATGCCAACTTTGGAGAAAAATTATAAAAAGAAATTAAAAGGATAAAAACGTGTAAGACCCCACAATATATGTCTGTGCTCAAAAGAAGAAGGGCAAACATATAGGATCTACCAGATTCAATTAGAGATTACTGGTACTGATCTCACTACTTTTATTTCATTTCCTTTTTCTTTGTAAAAGGAGAGAGATGGAGAACAAAAAAAAGATGAAATATTATACATGAGATATAACAAAGAAGGAAAACCATAACTGACAAAATAATAATTAAATGTAAACATGATGAATTCAGATTGGAGAAGTATGATGGTATAGATTTGATAGGAGAATTTAATAATACATTTATAGAATAATTTCTTTTATGCAGAAGAAATAAATTGCTGTACCATACATAATTTATATTGAACATCAAAAATATTTTTTATTTCCTGCTTTGGTGAGAACTTAAATATGAACCAAAGTATAAACTATAAGTGATTTTCTCTGGAGCTCCAGAGTAGGTTGCAAAGAGTCAGAGAGATCAAGAAAACAGACTTTAATCATCTTTTAAGTAGTCAAGGACTGAATCTGGTCATCTGTATGCATGGGTCTAAAACTAAGAGAAAGAGAAAGGGAATCAGATCAGTACCACCACCACACACACACACACACACACACACACACACACACACACACAAACATACGCTCACACATGTATGTTTACATTTTGTCACTTCACTCGATTCCAAATTGTTTTCCAAAATAGTTATACTAATTCACAGTTCACCAACAATTAACCAATATGTTTGTCTTTCCATATTCTCATCAACATTTATTATGCCACTCCTTTTTCATCTTTCCCAATTTGCTGTTAGTGAGGTAGAACCTCAGAGTCATCATCATTATTATTATTATTGATTTGGTCAAACTTTCATAAGATTGTTAAGAGTTTTACCATTTTTTTGTGAACAATTCATAAATTGATAATTTTTCTAGTGGAGAATAGACTCTCCACTATTTAAGAATAGCATTCAGGAAATTCTCATTTCTCAACTATCTATCTTCCTGGACTTTGTCATCTCTGGAAACGCACACTCTCCAAGATAAAATCAGCTTGGGAATTCATACCTCTTTGGATCACTTCCCACCCCACCTGTCTAACTTCATTACCACCCCCCATCAGAAAAACTCCTCTCACTTTACAGCTTCTTTTTATATATGGTCTTCACATTAGGTTGTGAGATTCTTGAGGACAGGGACAATCTTATATGATATATATGTATATAGATACACATATGTGTGTATGTATATGTATGCATATATTCATGTAGACACATATGCTAAATAATTATATATGTATGGTTATGTGTGTGTGTTTGTATATGTAGCACTTTATTAGACCTTACATATCTCCACTCCTCAGTTCACTGCCCAGAACTGGTAGAATAAAAAAAATGCTTTTCACTAACCATTTTTCTATTGGGAAATGGCTATTTGGACTTATATATATCTGTTGGTTATCTGAACACCTTGGATACCAAACTTTTTTTTAGGTTTTTGCAAGGCAAATGGGGTTAAGTGGCTTGCCCAAGGCCACACAGCTAGGTAATTATTAAGTGTGTGAGACTGGATTTGAACCCAAGTACTCCTGACTCCAGGGCCAGTGCTTTATCCACTATGCCACCTAGCCGCTCCAGATACCAAACTTTTATCAGAGACATTTTAAATAATTTTTTATTCTCCCATCTATCTTAGATTTATTAGCTTTGTTTACAAAAACTTCATAAATTAAGTTGAAAATAAAATTATATATACTTCATCTTCCATCAAAGTATTGCTTGGGCACCATATCCTCCATGAAATCTATCTTGATCCCTAAACTTCCTTAATGAAATTCTTATTGAAATAAATTAAATATTTCATTTCCAATCTACTTCTTTCCCTGGCACTTATATGCAAAGATTTATTCCTACAAATATGTGTATGTGCAAAAACTCATTGTCTAAAGTACACAGACTAATGTTACTGGAGAGCAAGAAATAGATCCTCTTCAGGGTTATGTTTGTGGTACATACCAACCAATCATTTCCTCATTCAATCTGAATCCCTGTCACATGCCAGACATAAACATTCTCTCATCCAGTATTTACTGAACAACTTCTAAACTCCCAACTCTCCCTGGAGCCCTTTTGTATAGTAGACTGTACTTTAAAATAATTCTAGCAGAGGAGTTTCCATAACTGAGTGACTCTGTAGCCAATGAACACATACTAATACAGAACCTATGTTTTTCATTCTTCCCAAGGCTCCTTTTTATCTCTTCTCCAATTGTAGTAGGTCAGCAAAATGACCTCTCACCCTCAAGAGGCCAAGATTCTGACTCTACTTAGGTCAGAAATGAAATTGAATTCAGTTGCCTCACTCGGGTCCCTCTTGGTCACCAGTCAGCCCCATTGTTGGTGGGAATGACAGTTTGGGCTCTGCAGAGGCCCCCCAAAGTCAAGAGGAGGAGAGCTTCAGATCATGCCCGAGTTATTGCCGCCCTCCCTGTGGTCTTTCCCAGAGTCAGACTGATGTATACATTATTTTTTCTCCTCCCTTTCACACACTCTTCAAGTGCTTAATCTATTTATCAAGATGAAAATGAAAGAATGGTCTTGGGAAAAATGATTTCTGAGAAGATCAGGTTAGATAACTATTATAACTTAAAAATCAGTGTCTGCTGTGGAGTTGGACCATTTCAGAAATTTTCATGATTAGGTTTGACACAAGAAAGTTATGGGAAGACCAGGTTTTGTTTCATTTTGTTTTTGTTATAGTCATTCTTTCTCAAAGAAAAAAAAAAACCAAAGGTTTAATGGAGAGTCAGCAAGTCCTAATAAATAGTAGCTAGTCCCAAGACCATAGAAAGATTTAATTGTAAATGATAACATTTTTCAAAAATAGTATCAAACTTCACAGGAAACAGTATGACATTAAAAAACAATCAGGAAATGTGTTTTGTGTCTCCAGAAATTCAAGAGCTTCCTTTTTCACTGGTTTGTTCATGCTTTCCCCATGTCTTGCCCAAAGAGGATCTTAATGTGCTCAAAAAAGTATGTACTTGATATGTTCTTAGAATTATGAAAACTAGAAGAAATTTTTAAAAATTCAAGATGGGAACTAGAACTGTGATTTCATTCATATTTAGGATTCCTGGGTTTAAATAAAAAAGCAAAAAGCCTTCTAGAATGTTACTCAATTAAACAATCAATAAATATGTATTAAGCATATATTAAGTGACACATTTTTAAATTTTTATTTGCCAGCTTAGAAGTCACAAACAAGGGGTGGCTAGGTGGCATAGTGGATAAAGCACTGGCCCTGGAGTCAGGAGTACCTGGGTTCAAATCCAGTCTCTGACACTTAATAATTACCTAGCTGTGTGGCCTTGGGTAAGCCACTTAATCCCATTTGCCTTGCAAAAACCTGAAAAAAAAGTCACAAACAAAAAAAATTACTTTAGGGTTACAACTCAGAGTCCTTTTTTTTTTTCAAATGATATTATGCAACCAGTGTGTCTCAGTAAATGATGAGCCTTAGATTAGAAAAAAACAAAATTCAAGCCCTGCCTCTGACACATCTGTGTGAATATAAGCAATTCACTTGATCTTGCAATGCCTTAAACAACTCTCTAAGGAGATGTTACAAACAAGTTTCCAATATGCATTGGTGAAAAGCATTTACTCACTGGGAATTCCCTTATTCCATTGAGAAGCTATATAACAGAGAGGAAAGATCTGCCTCTAGAATTATAGGATCTAGTTCTAACATGTCTTCTGATACTTTCCCATGTAACCCTGGGGCAATTCTACTCCCTTGCACTTCAGTTTCATCAATTGTAAAATAAGGAGTTTAGGTGCCCTATGAGATCCCTTCCTGCTTTAGATCTATTATACAAAGAAATCTCAGATTTAGACCAAAATAAACTATCCACTTATTCATAAGACTTGATTCAAAAAAAAAACCTTTGGTGATTTCTAAAAATAAATTTACTTGTAAGGAATGATATTTTTCCAAAAAGAAAAAAAAAGAAAAAAAATTTACAAAACTGTGCACCAGATTCTGAAGAATTTTTTTTTCAGTTCCAAAAAAACAGTCTTGAATTTTGATAGTGGAAAATACCACTGGGTTTAGGTCCTAGAGCTATTAACTGTTGTCTTTCTTAGTCTACAAGAACAAAATTCCAATGCAATGCTATCCATTCTTTTATTATGTGCTTTAGAAAGTCTGTTCCATAAGGAACAAACTCCACCTCAATCTGGATCCCTATCTTACATATTCCTTTCACCACCTTGTACTCACTGAGTCCTTTCTCCCCAGATGTCTTCTCCAACATCGATTGTCATGATTCTCAATACATTAGGGGGGATGTAAATACTTCTTGCTCTTACTGTTATTTATAGACTTTCCCTTTGCCTACATCATTAGCACCCTCTCTTCTTTTAACGTCACTGCATTCAAATTTGTCATAAAATACGGATGTTAACTGTTATCTACCAAGCTCCAGATCATTTTGATGATGTTTGTTCTTCATTCTCAAAGAAGACCATGACATCAGGGGAGATGATGCCATGATAAGCACATGAAGTAGACTTGAGTGAGGGGGTGATGTGCTAAGTCACCAGCCTCACTTTCTCCTCCAGAGTCATCTGGATCCAATGGCCAGATATGAATTAGGACAACTGCAAATGGACTGAATGTAAGGTGGTCAGAGATAAGTGACTTGCCCAGAGTCATATAGCTAGTAAGTATCAAGTGTCTGAGGTTGTCCTTCACCATCTAGCTTCCCAGATCACTCTATTTTCTGTATGAAGTACAGAACCTGGCTCATAGATTTCTCTACAACATGGTGCCTGCCCTTATATAAGAGGACTTCAACATTCATGTTGATACACCCCCCCCAACATCCTTATTTTTCCAGTTCCTTAGTCTCCTCATGTCTTATGACTTCTCCATTTAATATCAGCAATGCAAAGGATTGATCATACCTTTGATCCTACTGTTGCCTTAAATAATCAAAAACTTTGATATTCCTCTATCTGACTATAATTTCCTATCATTAAAATTCTCATTATGCCTAAACCTTCTAAACCTATTCTTCACCCTTCTTAGCACTATTTCATTCCATTATCCCTGCTTTTACTTCACTTTCTTTTGTTCCCAATCACAACTGTATAGCTAACTAAATTCCACATTGTCCTCTGTTCTAAAATCATTTGGTCCCTTAGGTAAACTTGTCAAACTCCAATTTGGATTACTCTCACCATCCACCTAATCTACTTGCCAGAAAATCTCAAACTCAGCACATCCAAAACATGTCATTTTGTGTGTGTATATATATATATATATATATATTCTTCTATTTGTCTTTTAAAGTCCTTCACAACCTGGCTCCAACTTATATGTCTAGCCTCCTTTTGTATAGCTTCCCTTCCTGTCCTTGTTGGTCTAATCAATCTAGTCTTCTCTCTGTTCCTCACAAACAATGGTACCTCTCCAATTTCCGTGTCTTTCTCTTAGGCAACTCCCATGCTTGGACTATCCAGCCTGTTTCCTTCAGTCTCATAAAATACATTGCTTCATCAAGACATGACACTGGTGCAAAAGCTTTTCATGTTTCCAACTAACTGTTAATTCTCTCCTAACTACCTTGGTTCTAGTTACATTGTATTTATTTTTTATTTATTCTGCATAAACCATATATACATGTCCTCTCAGTCAAAGGAGAATATAAATTCATTTATAGGAGCAATTATTTTAATTTTGCATTTGTATTTTCAGTACATTGAGTATATCAGAAATATAATAAATGCTCAGTGAATCATTTTAGTGCTTGATTTTGATCAAGGTACCTCACCTCTGTAGTTCTCATGTTCTCTCTATAAAATGAGAAGATTTGAATAAGGTATGCTAAGGTCCTCCGATTTTCTATAATCTATGTTATGATTTTGGCAGAGATAGCCTTGACAAGGAAAATAGAACTTACCTATCAATCCATGTCCTTGTCACTTTCAAGTCCTTTTCAAATGTAATTTGTATTGGTATCTCTGAAATTTGGGTAAAACAAAATTTGGGGGGGTCGATTTTTTTCATCCATAACAATGATGTCTTCTGATATGACTGTCATTTATCTTTTTCCCCTTGACCAAAAACTCAGCATAAACCAAAATGATTTCAATTTTCCTAGTTTTTTAACTCATCAAAGTAACAAGAATTAAGGGGAACGTTCAACAAAAATATCGTGCAAATAAAATATTTATACATTTGTCTGTAATAGACAAGTATGTGTATACATGCAAATATATGTGTGTTCATGCATATGTGTGTGGGCATGCATGTGTGCCTACATGCATACATAAATATACCATATACATCTGTGTATGTGCATGCATTATGTGTATATATTTGTGAATATTTGTGCATATGTGTGTATAGTATATATAGTGTGTGTGCATATGTTACACATGTATGTGTGTTACAACATATTTGTCCCCAAATATCTGAGGCTAGGCCCAGCTACCTCTGGATACAAGACTTCAAGAGAAAGTCATACCATAGGACTGCTGCTACTGCTCTACAAAGAAAGCATGGCCATCAACTTGTTTAAGAGACTCTGGAATTTGAGTCAAACTAAATTTCCCTGTCCTTATAGAGCTGCTGATCTCAGCATACCCCTGCTGATTAGAATGTGTCAGATGCTGAACTTCTGAAAACCAAAAATACTAATATTCCAAAATACACTTTCATGTGGTTGAAATGCCTCTGGTTGCCTCAGGGCCTATGGTGCCAGGGAAGGGGCAGCAATAGCCACCACCTTTGCCAGCTGTCCTTTTGTGAGAATTCTGCCCACAGCAGGAACAGGAGAATTCACTTCATCTCCAGCCAAGTGAATGGCTTATTCTTTGTGAACATGTTTTAAGGGCCCTGCCTCTTATCTTTATTCCATGTTATTCCTCCCTAAGGAATAACTTTAAAAATGATTCTACCAACTTTATAGAAATTTTGACAAAAACACTATTCATTAATCTTGTTCTGTTATTAGTCTTTCTTTTAACTTTAGCTGATGGATGTGATGATGCTTGAATGCTTATTCAACTGTAAAATGCATTTGGATCATTAAAAAATTACTTGGAGTGGTGAAATGGCACATATTTTGATACTTCATTTAGATGATGAAGGGATACAAGCTGGCCAGTGTTCCTTTCTATTTTATTCCTAGTGCAATTTTTTTTTCACTATTTCCTTCCCCCTCCCTTTTCCTTTTTTCCTTTTTGTTATTTGGTATTGAAAGACAAAATAATATCGAGTGCACATAAACGATGAAATTAAATGTGATACTGAAAAATAACTGTTGAATGCTCAGGCCAGGGAAGATGTCATTCCAGTTGTCTGTTGTAATGTCGATCTTTCCAATCCAGTTGTTTTGCCTCCTTTCAAAAAGACTCCTTCACTATCGGCTAAGGCTCATATATTTCAACAATTAAAAAAAGATCTATGATGGTCATCAGTGTGATGACTTCTTTTGCAGATATTATTAAAAGTACCTCCACACCTATATAAACAGTCTTATGACCTAAAAATCCTTTATGTGTAGCCAGTTTTTTAATGGTAGTTCTTTAAACATATTTAGAGTTTAGGACATTATGCTTCAGGAGGCCTTTCCCATTCATTCCCATTTTCTAAAGCTAATTTCCATCTGATTTTTAGGTATCTTGTATAAGTTATTCATATCTATGCTGTCTTCCCCATCAGAATCCAAGCCTCTGTACATAGCTTAAACTTTGTGGAAACATGGACGAAATGATCTTTCAGATCTGTGGATAAGGGAATGATTCAAACAAGAAATAGAGAAAAATCATGGAAGATAAAATAAACAATTTGCATTACCATAAATTACTATTTTTGCACAAATGAAACTAAAATACACATAAAATTAGAAGAGAATCAGGTAATTGAGGGAAAATATTCATGGCAAGTTTCTCTGATAAGTCTCATTTCCAGAATATAAAGGAACAGATTCAAATTCATGACAAAAGGTCATTTTCCAGTTAAAATGCTGTCAAAAGAAATGAGCAGGCAGTTCTCAAGGGAAGAAATCCAAGCTATTTGTAATCATATATAAAAAAATTCCAACTAAAATTTAGAAAATGAAAATTAAAGCAACTCTGAGGCTTTGCTTCCACCCATCAGTTTTCTCAAGTTGACCAAAAAAAAAGAGAAACTGGAAAATGTTGGATTAGGCTACAGGAAATCAGGAATATTACTTTACTATTAGTGAAGATGTGAATTGAGCCAATCATGATGAAAAGAAAATTCAAACTCTGTTCCTAAAACTGTGAAACTGTGCACATATTTTGATCTGTCATAGCAGTACTACACCTATACTTTCAAATAGAATAAAAAATAAAAGGAAAAGGATGTATATGTACAAAAACATTTATAAAACCCATTTTTAGGATGGCAAAGAGAATGCCCATCATTTGGAAAAAAATGAACAATTTGTGATTTGTGAAATGATAAAAGAATTAGTTTCAGAGAAAGTTGGAAAGACTTTTTATGAAGCGATGCAAAGTAATTGAGTAGGAACAAGAGAATAATTTATATAACTAACAAAATAACTATAAATAACTTTGAAAGAATAAAGAATATCATTTAATAATCATCTAATGATGACTCCAGAGGACCAATGATAAAATGTATTATAATTTTTGATAGAGGTATGATGAGACTTTTTTTTGGACAAGGTCAATGTAGTAAATTTATTTTGTTTGACTGTATTTATTATAGTTCTGCTTTACTTTCCCTTTAATGGGGTAAGGGATAGGAGAGGAAGAAAATAGATCTTTTGTGCTTAAAATAAAAAATTAGAGAGAAAATTAAAAAATTAAAGGACAAGAAGTGATTTAAGGTGCACTAGAGTATCTTTATATAATCTTAGGAAATAGCACACTAACTAGTACAAAATGAACTCTTAATGAATGATTACTTGATCATCTTTTTTTTTTGGTTTTGCAATGCAAATGGAGTTAAAGTGGCTTGCCCAAGGCCACACAGATAGATAATTATTGAGTGTCTGAGGTCAAATTTGAACTCAGCTACTCCTGACTCCAGGGCTGGTGCTCTATCCACACGCTACCTAGCTGCCCTTTGATCATCTTAAAATAGACATAGTCCATTACTAGACACATTTGCAAAGACTTCACAGCTTGAAAAGAAACATCAGAGTTTGTGCTTATATTCTAAATACAGGAATCTAGAAAGTAGAGGGGAGAAGTCCCTGGGTTATAGGGAAGGAGGCTAACCTCCTGATGAGAAAATAAAGAGGAAGGAATTTTTAACTTAAAGAACTATAAAATGCCAATTATTATTATTTTTGGCTCAGTATAATACTAAACCACAACTTTTCACTCTTCCCTAATCATTGGACATATGGATTAATTCCAGTATTTTGCTTTGTTTAGTTTAATTCCAGTATTTTGCTTTGTTTAGTTATTATGAATAAAGCTGCTGTGACAATTTTGGCATAACTAGATCAGAAGAACAGTAAAGTTGGTCTTTGCTAATTTCTTATATATCTTGCAGACATTTAAATGTAGATGCTGGCTGCCCAGTCTACCCTGTTTCTAGAAAGGGAATGGCATTTAGGATGTTTATTCCACTAGCACACCATATGCATACATGGATAGACATACACATGTGATGATCGATGTTTGTTCTTCATTTTTATCAAAGAGGTGGTGCCATGACAGCACTTGAACTGGAGTTGAGTGAGGGAGATCTGTGCTCAGTCACCAGCCTCACTTTCTCCTCCAGAGTCTTCTGGGTCTAGTGGCCAGATGTGGATCAGGATGACTGGAGATGACCCCAGAGGAGAGGCAATCAGGGTTAAGTGACTCGCCCAAGGTCACACTGCTGATATGTGTCAAAACTCAGTTCCTCTCAACTCTAAAACTGGATTCCATCCATTGTACCACCTAGACACACATGCATGTAGGTATACATACATATATAACTGATATTAAAAAATTCCCATGAAGAGGACCTCTTCTACCAATGAAGATCAGTACTTTATAATTTTAGAGATTTGCCTATGACATTAAAAAGTTAAATGATTTGCCCAGGATCACAATCCAGCATATTTCATGAGGGACTTGAACCTAGCTCTTCCTAGCTCTGAGCTTAGCTTTCTATCCACTGTTCCATTCTGCTTCTCATATTACACCTTAAGGCTTATAAAAACCTCTTATAGCTCTGAATATAAAATTTTTAGGTTTTTTCCAAAGTTATGGGGTTAAACGACTTGCCAGAGGTCACACAGCTAGGTAATTATTAAGTGTCTGAGGTTGGATTTGAATTCAGGTCCTCCTGACTCCAGGGCCTGTGCTCTATTCACTGTACCACCTAGCTGCCCCTGAGCTCTTATATCTCTTTATGCTCAGAGCTCAGAGCAGTCACATAGGTGAGAAATGGGAGATAAACTCAGGTCTCTTGACTCTAAGTCAGAGGCTGTTTCTGTTAAACCCCATTGTCCTTATAAAAGTCAAGAGCATAAAAGTGTAAGTGAAGATAATTAGGTTGGGAGGAATGGCTCATCAATTCTCCTTATAACATCTATAATTCTGTTGACTAGATAAAATGCACTGCCAATCCTGAGAGATTCCTATACCTTGGCCAAGTGAGGTCTTGTCTAGATATATGATGGATGGCCTTTGGGATTCTTTGCCATTGTTCTTTGATTCTTGGTTCTGATCTGGAAGGATATCTTCAGTACAGCCTGGTACAGAATCAATCAATCAACAAACATGTAGGAAGCAACTATTATGAGTTAGGTGTAATATACTGAGAATATAAACAAAGGCTAAAACACTGCCCTCAAAGAATTTACAAGTTCATGAAAATTCCATTTCATTCCATTACCAAGAGCTCTATGGAATATCCATGACCTCTATCTCCTTCCTTTTTTTCTTACTAGGAGGAAATATTTGAAATCATCCTTTGAGATTTTATTAGTTCTCCCCACAAAATCCTCACCTCTAGTCTAGGAGTTCTTAATATTTTCCTAGATATTATGAATCCCTTTCGCAGCAGTCAAGGGAGGTCTATAGATACAGACTCTGATGAATGTTTTTTAAGTAATTGAAAGAAATACTAAATTTCAGTTTGAGGTCAACAAAAATGAAGATGTAATTTTTACCATCCAAATTCACAGACCCTTTAGGATTCCTGTTCTGTCAGTACATCAGTATTCACTATAATGTTTATTATATTTAGCACCATCACAAGGTTGCCTACAGAAGATTAGAGTTGACCTTTTCCTTCTGATCTGACATGGCAGAGGGGTGGGTATTTGCATCATAAATCACTGTCTTTCTTATATTTTGGACTATATTAGGTCATAATGTTCTGGAATTACTAAGTCCACTTTTCCCTGATAAATAAAGATCCCAGGGAATTTTCAGGCTCAGAGAAGGGTTGAAAAGTATCATAAATAAGTAGTTTGGTCATCTCAACACCCTAGCAATAACCATGAATCCCTCATCTAGTCCTACTGAGGTTTTCATTGGACTATAAATCTCCAGCAGGAAGGCGTCTCAGAAGTCATGTAACCCAACTCTATAATTTTACAAATGAAAACATTGGGATCCCAAAGGTTATGATCGCACATGTCATATAAACATTAGAGGTAATATTTGAACTCAGTTCCTTGTACACATTCCATGTACCAAATTGCCTCTTTAAGTATGTAACATTCTAGCTGTTTGTCTTTCTTCCAGAATAGTATAGGGAAAACTGACATAAAACTCAATAATCATTTATTAAGCATCTACTATGTTCTAGTTCCTGTGCTAAGTGATAGGGATACTGAGAAAGACAAACCAGTGCCCACTCACAAGGAATTCACAGTCTTATGCTGAGCTATTCAGCCTGGAGGGAAGGAGTGCCTATTACTAGGGAGGGCAGGCATAAAGAGAAAAAAATAGTTGTTTTCACTTTTGAATGATTTTGAGGACTTAAGAATGATTCCAGTGGAAAAAATTTCTTATTAACCTCAGTTTTATAAGCACAATAATCTCTTCCACATCAAACCTTTCACCATTGCAGTTTTTATATATCACTGGTTAGCGTAAGAAATAAACTGAGAATCTGGCAGGGGAAGTTTTGTGGAAGCTATAGATAGTACATGAGGCAAACAGACAACACAGAAGAAGTTTAAGAATTTAGAAATGCATAAAATAAAGGTATAGCATAGTATAATATCAGCATACTTTTAATATCATAATAACCTGGACTTCTTCTCTGGTATGAAGGGAGGGGCAAAAAATTTTATGCAGATTCTCCAGAATGAGGGACTGCATAGATTAAAGGCTGTTCCTACCACTTAAAGTCTAACTGCATGAGGGTCTGAAATCTCTGGGGAGAGTAAGGGAGCTGACTCAAAGAAGGACAGAGAAGACAAAACTTAGAAGGAGAGAGAAAGAGATAGACACAGGGGAGAGAGAGAGAGAGAGAGAGAGAGAGAGAGAGACAGAGAGACAGAGAGACAGAGAGACAGAGAGACAGAGACAGAGAGACAGAGAGAAAGAGAAAGAGGCCTAGGAAAGGATGAACTGTGTTGCTTCTTTTTGTCATTTCTGGAGCTGTGTTTTTCACCCTGGATAAATGCCTCATCACTCCAAGACAGGTCAAATTTTATGATTTTTGTAATGTGAAGGCAACCAAGATGAGTGAGAAATCATAGAATCACAATTCAACTAGAGAACTTTATTTATAAATTATTTTAAATAATTTGTGAACTTCAAAATGAACAAAAAATGAACTTCAAAAATAAGCTGACCCAAGTTGACATAGAGAATGACTAAAGGAACAGGGATCAAATCCAGATCTCTGAATTTTTAGCTAAATTCACTCCTTAATGCATTACCATACAACCCAAATTGCTAAGAAAACACAATAAATATGGACAAAATGGTGCACAACCACTCATATTACATATATACACAGAGACAACAAGTAGAATAAGACAGACAGCACTTTTATTTATCTGCTGAGAAACAGTTGAGATCAGAAATAAATTATCAAGTACAATTAAAAAGGTCACTTCTTACCCCTTCTCTCAACAAAGAATTCTTCTCAATTCTGTTCCCATCCTACTTCCACTCTTTTTTCTAGCAGGAGTCTCCTTAAGGGTGTTCTCAAGGTAGAAACTCAGGGTCTCTGGCTACTCAGTCAGGCTATGATATTTCAGGGTCTGTCCCCTTCCTAATGAATTCTGTCTTAATTCAGCTATTCAGTGAACATTTATAAAGTACCTTTCATATGTCAGGCAAACTGCTAGGTATCAGGAAGACAAAAATCAAACAGATCCTTCCATCAAGGAGCTTTCATCCTATTGTGGGCAATGGAGGGAAGAGTAGGAAGGTTATTATACACATAGAGAGGTTATACTATGGAAACAGATGTTTATGTACAAAATCTTTACAAATTAACTTCATTGGGGCAAAGACTAACAGCAGTGGGGGTTACTAACGTGAGCTAAACTCTTAAGAATGCTAGGAATTTTTAACTTCTGGCCAAGATGGCAGAGAGAAGCCAGGTCCTGTGCTAAGGACTCCTGATCTTCCCTCATATATAACATGAACAAATCTCTCAATAGACATCTGATAGACAAAACCTAGAAAGAGAAGCTAGGAGAAAAACACCTACGTCAAGGTCTGTTGTCGGGGATTGGGAGTGTGGCAGGCATAGAGAGCAGACAGCCAATGGAGTCAGGGTGAGAGCCGGACTAGCCTAAGGTCAGAACTGGAGGCTTTTGCTGTGGGAACAGCTTCACTCTGAGAAATACACAGAAAGTGGAGGCATGGCCATGGGACTGATGGTCTGGTGCTTACCAGAAGGACTGAAGGGCGAGTTCCAGCCTCTAGCACCCCTACTGGCCAGCTGGAGATATTAAATTCAGTGAGCAAAGCTTCTAGCACCCCCTACTGGCAGGCCCACTTGGAGTTACTAAACCCAGTGAGTAAGCCTCTAGGGATCCCAACGCCAAACCTCTGTGAACCAAACCCTCCCCAAACACAAGATTGTATGAAAATGAAGAAAGGACAATGGAAAGAGGGTTACATAGAAGAATTCCTAAAAGAAAAAGACCGTATCTCAGAGAGACATAGAACATCTGAGGAGATTATGAATTGATCTCCAGCACAAAGACTTCCTTGAGGAAATCAGGAAGGAGATTAAAAATCAGTTGGAGGGCGGCTAGGTGGCGTAGTGGATAAAGCACCGGCCCTGGAGTCAGGAGTACCTGAGTTTGAATCTGGTCTCAGACACTTAATAATTACCTAGCTGTGTGGCCTTGGGCAAGCTACTTAACCCCCATTGCCTTGATAAAACCCCAAAACAAAAAATCAAAAAATAACTCAATTGGAAAATTTGGGAAAAGAAACCCAAGAGAAGATTGATACCTTGCAACATGAAAGCAAATCCTTGGAAAATACAATTGGACAGATGCAAAAAGAAAATAATTCTCTCAAAACCTCAGTAGGTCAAATGGAAAACTCTTACAAAAATAGAATTGACCGATTGGAAAAGGAGTTGAAAAAGGTAAAGGAAGAAAATTCTTCTCTAAAAAAAAAAGAATGGAGTCTGTGGAAATCAATGACTTCATGAGACAACAAGAATCTGTTAAACAAAACCAAAAAATTGAAAAAATAGAAGAAACTGTATATAAAACCTCATCAGCAAAATCAGTGACCTTGAGAAGAGATCAAGGAGAGAAGATTTAGTGATAGAAGACTGCCCTGATATCATGGAACCAGAGGGCAAAATAGCTATTGAAAGAATATATCGGGGCGTCTAGGTGGCATAGTGGATAAAGCACCAGCCCTGGAGTCAGGAGTACCTGGGTTCAAATCTGGTCTCAGACACTTAATAATTACCTAGGTGTGTGGCCTTGAGCAAGCCACTTAACCCCGTTGCCTTGAAAAAAACCCTAAAAAAAAATATCAATCTCTTCTGGAAAGGGATACTAAAAAAAAACACTAAGGAATATTGTGGTCAAATTCCAGAACTATCAGACAAAAGAGAAAATCCTGCAAGCAACTAGAAAGAAATAATTTAGATACCAATGAAGCACACAGGACCTGTCAGCAACAACATTAAGAGATCGTAGGGCCTGGAATGCAATATTCTGAAAAGCAAGGGAACTTGGAATACATCCAAGAATTCATTATCCAACAAACCTGAGCCTTCTCTTCCAGGGGAAAAGATGGACATTTAATGAAATAGGAGACTTCCAATTTTCCTGATGAAAAGACCAGAGCTTAATAGAAAATTTGGACTTCAAATAGGAGATTCAAGAGACACCTGAAAAAAGTAAAATAAAAGGGGGGGGGCTTAAAAAAAGAAAAAAACTGTTATCTCATAAGATGAAATTGGCTATATCCCTACCTGGGAGAAAGACTTCATTGACTCTCCAGAATTGTAATGGTTAGAGAGAATTTAATTAGCCAGAAGAGATGGACACTCATGATTTATTTGAGAAACTGCTATCCAATAAGATGAAACTGGCTATATTCCTACTTGAGAGAAAGACACTAGCAACCCTCAATAACTGTAATTCTATTAGAGTGAATATACTTAGCCAGAAGTGATGGACACTCATGACCTTTCTGTAACTCAGAAAGAATCATTTTAAAACAATACCTCCTTAAAAAGGAGGACAGTAAAGACATGGGAGAATGAAGGAGACTGAATGTGGTAAATCCCATTACATTAAAAGGTACAAAAGATTTATTGCAATAGAGGGGAAGAAAGGAGGAAGTGAGAACTACCTGAATCTTACTCTCATCAGATTGGCTTAAAATTAACATACAAACACTCAGTTAAGAAACTTATTTTACCTTTAAAGTGGTGAAAAGTGGAAAGGGGTGGGGAAGGAAAGGGGCAACCAACAGAAGGAAGGGAAGGAATAATGGGCAAAAAGGAAAGGGGGGAAAAAGGTAAGGGGGGGTTGAACATAGGAGGGCAACACACTGAAGGTGGTGGTATTTAGAAACAAAATACCAGAGAATATGGATTGGGGGGGGGGGGGGGGAAGGGGGGAAAATACAAACAGAGGGAAGATAACATGGAAGGCAATAAAGAGTTAGTAATTATAACTTTGAATGTGAATGGGATGAACTCTCCCTTAAAATGTAAATGAATAACAGAGTGGATTAAAAATCAAAATCCTACAATATACTGCTTACAAGAAATTCATTTGAAGCAGAGAGATACATATAGAGTAAAGATAAAGTGTTGGAGCAAAATATATTTTGCTATAGCTGAAGTGAAAAAAGCAGGGGTAGCAATCTTTATCTCAGACAAAGCAGCTGCAAAAGTAGATAGTGTTAAAAGAGATAAGGAAGGAAACTATATCCTCCTAAAAGGTACCATAGACAATAAAGTACTTTCAATACTAAATATGTATGCACCCAGTGGTATAGCATCCAAATTCTTAGAGGAGAAGTTGAAGGAGTTACAGGAAGACATAGACAGCAAAGATCTACTTGTGAGAAAACTCAATCTTCCAACTCTCAGATTTAAATAAACAAGAAGGAAATTAAGGAGATAAATGAACCCAAAGATGATAGACGTATGAAGGAAATTAAATGGGGATAGAAAGCAATATACTTTCTTTTCTATAATACATGGCATTTACACAAAAAATTGACCACATAGTAGGGCATAAAAATCTAATAATTAATTGCAGAAAGGCAGAAATAGTGAATACATCTTTCTCAGATCATAATGAAATAAAAACCACATGCAATATTGGGCCAGGAAGATATAGACCCAAAACTAATTGGAAACTAAATAACCTCATTTTAAAGAATGAGTGGATCAAACAACAAATTACAGAAAAAAAATAATTATTTTTATCCTAGATAATGACAATAATTAAGCAACATACCCAAACCTATGGGATATATTCAAGGCAGCTGTCAGGGGATATATTATATCTTTAAAACCTTATGTGAATAAATTAGAGAAAGAGGAAATCAATGAACTAAACATGCAACTAAAAAAAATTAAACAACAAATTAAAACCCTCAGTTAAATACCAAATTAGAAATTCTAAAAATTACAGGAAATTCTAAAAATTAAATAAATTAAAATTCTAAAAATTAAATAAAATCCAAAGCAAGAAAACTATTGAACTAATAAATAAAATCAAGAGCTGGTTTTATGAAAAAAAAAACAATAAAATCGATAAACCTTTGGTCAATTTGATTAAAAAAAAGAAAGAAAAAACCCAAATTGTTAGTATCACAAATGAAAAAAGTGAACTCACCACCAATGAGAAGGAAATTAAAGTAATAATTCGGATTTATTTTGCCCAACTCTATGCCAATAAATTTGACAATCTAAATGAAATATATGAATATTTACAAAAATATAAGTTGCCTAGGTTAAATGAAAAGGAAATTCAATACCTAAAAAACCCAATCTCAGAAAAAATAGATTCAACAAGCCATTATTGAACACCCTAATAAAAAATTTCCAGGGCCAGATGGATTCACAAGTGAATTTGATGAAACATTTAAGGAACAAGTGGTCCCAATTCTATATAAATTCATTGGAAAAAATAGGTGAAGACGGAACTCTGCCTAACTTTTTCTGTGAAACCAATATGGTACTGATACCTAAACCAGGAAGAGTTAAAGCAGAAAAAGAAAATTAAAGACCTATCTCCCTGAGGAATATAGATGCAAAAATCTTAAATAAAATCTTAGCAAAATGATTATAACAAGTTAGCACTAGGATAATACACTATGACCAAGTAGGATTTATCCCAGGAATTCAGGGTTGGTTCAAAATTAGGAAAACTTTAGCTTAATTAATTATATCAATAACAAACCTATCAGAATTCATATGATTATATCAATAGATGCTGAAAAAGCTTTTGTCAAAATATAGCACCTATTCCTAACTAAAAACACTAGAGAGTGTAGGAATAACTGAATTGTTCCTTAGAATAATAAGCAATATCTATCTGAAACCATCAACAAGCATTATATGCAATGGGGATAGGCTAGAGGCATTCCAAATAAGATCAGAGGTGAAATAAGGATGCCTATTATCACCACTACTATTCAATATTGTATTAGAAATACTAACTTCCATCAATAAGAGGAGAAAAAGAAATTGAAGGAATTAGAATTGGAAAGGAAGAGACAAAACTCTCACTCCTTTCAGATGACATGATGGTATACCTAGAGAATCCAAAAAAATCATCTAAAAAACTACTAGAAATAATTAGCAACCTTAGTAAAGTCACAAGATATAAAATAAGCCCTTATAAATCTTCAACATTTCTATATATGTTTAGCAAGATACAGCAGAGAGAGCTAGAAAGAGAAATCCCATTCAAAGTAACCTTAGACAATATAAAATACCTGGGAGTCTATCTGCCAAAGCAGACCCAAAACCTTTTTGAAAACAATTACAAAACATTTCTCACACAAATAAAATCAGATTTAAATAACTGGGCAAATATCAACTGCTCACGGATAGGTCGAGCTAATATAATAAATTTGACAATTCTACCAAAACTGAACTACCTGCTTAGTGCCCTACCAATCAAAATTCCAAAAAATTACTTTAATGAGTTGGAAAAAGTTGTAAGTAAATTCACATGGGGAAATAAAAAGTAAAGAATTTCCAGGGATTCAATGAAAAAAAGTACAAAGGAAGGTGGCTTAGCCTTACCAGATTTAAAATTTTATTATAAAGCATCAGTCATCAAAACTGTCTGGTATTGGCTAAGAAATAGAGTGGTGGATCAGTGGAATAGACTAGGTGCAATAACAGGAAATGATTATAGTAATATGCTGTTTGATAAACCCAAAGAGTCCATCTATTGGGATAAAAATTCCCTCTTCAATAAAAAACTGTTGGGAAAATTGGAAGTTAGTATGGAAGAAACTTGGATTAGACCAGCACCTCACACCCTATACCAAGATAAAATCAAAATGGTTACAGAATTTAGCCATAAAAAAAAACAATATTATAAGCAAACTAGAAGATCAAGGAGTAGTTTACCTGTCAGATCTATGGAAAGGGAAACAGTTTATCACCAAGGAAGAGATGAAGAGCATCACTAAAAACAAACTAGATAATTTTGATTACATTAAATTAAAAAGCTTTTGCACATGCAAAACCATTATAGCCAAGATCAAAAGAAATGTAGTGAATTGGGCTACAATTTTTACAACTAGTATTTTTGGCAAAGGACTCATTTCTAAAATATCCAGAGAACTGAGTCAAATTTTCAAAAAAAATCATTCCCCCATTGACAAATGGTCAAAAGATATGCAAAGGCAATTTATAGTTGAGGAAATCAAAGCAATCCATAATCATATGAAAAAATTGCTCTAAATCATTACTTATTAGAGAAATGCAAATTAAAGCATCTCTGAGGTACTACCTCATACCTCTCAGACTGACCAATATGACCAGAAAGGACAATGATGGATGTTGGAAGGGATGTGGGAAATCTGGGCCACTAATACATTGTTGGTGGAGCTGTGAACACATCCAACCTTTCTGGAGAGCAATTTGCAATTATACCCAAAAGGCAACAAAAAATGTGCATACCCTTTGATCCAGCAATACCACTACTGGCTCTATACCCTGAAGAGATTATGAAAAAGAGTAAAAATATTACTTGTAAAAAAATATTCATAGCAGCTCTGTTTGTGGTGGCGAAGAATTGGAAATTGAGTGAATGTCCATCAATTGGGGAGTAGCTTAAGAATTCAGGGAAGCCTGGAAGGATTTGCATGAACTGATGCTGAGCGAGATGAGCAGAACCAGAAGAACATTGTACATCCTAACAGCAACATGGTAGTGATGATCAACCTTAATGGACTTGCTCATACCAACAGGGCAACAATCAGACACAATTTGGGTGTATCTGAGAGGGAGAATGCCATCTGTATCCTGAGAAAGAATAGTGGAATTTGAACAAAGATCTAAGTCTATTACTTTTAATTTTTAAAAAAAGTTATCTTATTATGTAATTCTGCTATATATCATACTTTATGTTTCTTCCTTAGGGATATGATTTCTCTCTCATCACATTCAACTTAGATTAATACTTACCATGGAAACAATGTAAAGACTAACAAACTGCCTTCTGTGTGGGGGAGGGGAAGCAAGACTGGGGAAAAATTGTAAAATTCAAAATAAATAATATATTTCTTTAAAAAAAAGAGTGCTAGGAATTTTCAGAGATGGAGATGAGGAATAAGTTTATCCAAACATGTGAAAAAATATGGAACATAAGTAGTCTGGTATGAAGAACAGAAAACAGATCAGTTGAATAAAATGGTGGTAATGGTGGTGGTGTTGGTTTTGGAGGTAGTGGGGATGGTAGTGGTCCTTCATTTTCAGAGAGGACCAGTAATGATGTCTTGATTTATACATGAACTGTATTATAATGAGGAAGAGTTGCACAAAGTAGCAGGATTTACTCTCTCTTCTAAAGTCAACAAAGACCAGTGGCAAGACAAAAGTCAACATGACTGGGGAGGTCCAGGATGCAGTGGATGACCTTGGCATCTTCAATGTCTGACCAAGCTCTAAGCACTCCACAGCACCTGTTTCAACCACTGTCAGGGCTCTTTGAACAAATTGAAACAAATCACCTGCCTATTCTACTATCCCTGGCTGGAACTGAACAAAACGCAAACACTATCTTCCTGTCAGACTGGCAGAATATTGAGGTTATGAAAACAAGCAATGTGAACTAAACCTTGGTTACATAGGCTGGAGCCAGATTGCAAAAGGTTTTAAAAGTTCAAGAGTCTGAATTTGATCTGCCTCAAGAGTGAGCCAAGGGAGTTCCTTGATCAGGGTGGTAACGTGGTTAGGTTTATGCCTTAGGAAATCTAATTGGCAACTGATGGAAGAAACTGGAGTCCAAGAGATTTATAAGAGGCTATTGCAATAGTCCATTCTAGAAGTGATGAGGGCCTGGACAAGAGGGGTGGCTATGTGAGTGGAAAGAAGAAAATGACTGAAATGATGTGGCAACTGAATGGATGTGAAGGGTAAAGAGTTGAGGGCTGTTCTGAGAATGTAAAGGTACCTTTTCTTTTATGAATCTTGACCTGGGCACCATTGTTATTTGTTACTCTGATTTACACACAAAAGCACCCATATCACATAGTCTCACAAATACAAGTAACACCTTATTTACAAGAAATACCTATTTCCATCTATACATTTATTCAAGGAAACTTAGTTCATATGGAGAAAAAAATGAAAAAGTTAAAAAGTTAAAAAAGTAAAACATGAATTTTCATTGACCAAACAAACAAAATGCTTCATAAACCTTGGCTGCCCCCATAGTCTAGTTCTACCCACACTATCACTCTCTTTCACCCACAATTCCCTGCTAGATTGCTCCAAAGACAAGCCAGAAATGCAGCCACAGCCACTGTGTGCAAAAATAACCAGCCCCTTTGGTTCTGAATAGCTTGCCTTCCCCCCCTCTGGAAGATTAAGGGTGCTTCATTTCATAATTACTAAAGTTTACACTTGGAGTCAGCATACACAACATTTTCGTTGAGCTTTCTGTCTTCCTTATGTTTCTTTTATTCTAAATTAAATTTAGTTCTTGTATTCTACTTCATATCTAGCCAAAAAGCCTTCAGCAATAAATGGAATGGACACTGTTCACAACTCCTCAAGTCCTCTTATCAAATCTCCAAGAGCCTCAGTTCTGCCTGGGACGGCTCTCTGGGGAGCAGTGCTCTGTTCCAAGCCATATTACCTCATAGAGCCCTTGCCTCCAGATGATTAAATTCTATTCCCTGTTTTTCAATGATTTAATTCAACAAACATTCATTAAATGCCTACTATGGACAAATGAAATGGATGAAGGTTATCTGCTGTCCAGACTATGACATGCAATTGAAAGGGTAGTCTGTAGAGCACGTCCATAAGTTACAAATATCTTGAACAGTGACTGTAAATAGATGGTGAGCTGATCCAAATTTGGATTGGAAGAAGTTAGCATAGATTGTAGTGCATCTGAGAAATTATGCAGTGCTTTCATTGACCCCTATTTTCTGAATGCCAAAATTCTTTTAATAATACTATAGGACTGTGAGCTATAGAAGAAGAAAGCTACAAAGGACCAAACTGTGGGTGATCTTTATGCCTGGATAAATCCTAAGGCTCTAACCTGATCTCTCTTCTTTTCTCTCTGTTCTTGGTGGTCCCATCACCACCCTCTGGTTCCAATCCAGGCTAGTTCAAAGCCGTGAAGTATATCCACAGTAAGAAGAAGAGAAGGAGAATTGAAGAGCAGTGGTCAGCCATCTAAAGAAAAACTTGGAGAGAATAGTGTCATAAGTGCCTATGAGTCAGAATTAAGTTACTTAAATTCCTTCCATCTATCAAATTCAGTGATTCTGTGGTTCTATGAGAATATATATAGCTGGGAAGAGATGATCAACAGTATCATATGTTAAAAGATGTGAACCAAAAAGATCATTATATTTTTTCAATTAAGAGATTATGGAGGGGGCAGCTAGGTGGCGCAGTGGATAAAGCACTGGCCCTGGAGTCAGGAGTACCTGGGTTCAAATCTGATGTCAGACACTTAATAATTACCTAGCTGTGTGGCCTTGGGCAAACCACTTAACCCCATTTGCCTTGCAAAAAAACCTAAAAAAAAAAGAGAGATTATGGAGAGGAAAGAAATTGAGGGATTAGGAAGGGTTTAATGCAAGATGGTATATGAGAAGAGTTTTGAAGAAAATAACTCCTGGCTCAAGAGCCAATGCTCTGTCTGCCACCCAGACACCCCTACTCTTATTACTATTTTATTTTATTTTGGCTCTTTGTTTTTCTTCTTTTTAATTTTTTTTTGCAGGGTGGTGGGGTTCGGGTGGCTTGCATGTCACACAGCTGGGTGACTGTTGGGTGTACAGGCTGAATGTGGGCTCAGGTGCTCATGGCTCCAGGGCTTGTGCTCCGTCCATTGCATCACCTGGCCATACCTACAATTATTACTATTTTTTTATTTTAATTTTTTCTCTCCCCTTTACTTTATCGCTCAAGAAAGTCTATATTTATGGGGGAAGGGGGTATTTTGTTTACTCTTAAACAAGAATATTTTATTAATTAAAAAAACATTATTTGTACAAAATGAGGATAAAAGTTAAATAAAAATAAATAAGTAAGTAAGTAAATAAATAAATAAATGAAAAGAAAATAACACAGTATTGCACTGAACCACCTACGTACCTTAACAGGTAACTGAAGGAAGATGGTGTATTAGAACTCTCCTAAAATTCTCTTCAAAAAACTTTAAATAACTCCTCAAATCAAATTTTGGAGAGGCAGAGTCAACAAAAGGTCTGAGTAAAACATTTTCCCAATCTAAGACAGTTTAGAAGGCTGACAGGAGAGGTCTGTAGCTCCAGGGTTTGAGTTGGCCCATGGCACAGCAGCAGCAGCAGCAGCAGCCTTGGGCCTTGGAGGCAACTGCACAGCAGAAGCAGAAGCTTCAGAAGCTTCCAACCAGGATATGGGATTGAACTACTCATCCGAAACAGAATACAGGAGATCCTTTGCTGGCACTTGGTGCTACTGGTGCTGACTTGCACTCTATTGTCAATATACAGTTTGGAGTTCCAGGGAGGAGAGGAATATTGAAGAAAAGACATGGCAACAGGGGCCTTGGTCCCAATTCCAAGACAGAGAGGAGTTCTGGCACTTGTGGCTACAGCAGAGCAGGGATCCTGGTCACAGTTTCCAGATCAAGAGGTATGCTTGCCCTTGTGGTTATAGATAAACAGAATAAAGACTCTGCAGAGCACAGACTAAGAGAGTAGTGACCACATATTTCCTCAGATCACACAATCTTGGAAGAATCAAAAATTTGCAGACCCCCAGAACTAGACGAAAAATAGCAGCATGAAAAAGCCTGACCTGAGGATGTTCTCCCATCCTCAAGTCCAACTTCAATTTAATGTTCAAAATAAAAAATGGGCTGAGAAAATGAGCAAACAACTAAAAAAAATAATTTGAGCATAAAAAACTACTATGGTAGCAGGAAAATCCAAGGCATAAAGTCAGAAGACAACAATGTGAAAACAGTTACAAAGTCTCTAAGAAAAACACTAATTTAACACAAGCTCAACAAGAATTTCTGAAGAATTCAAGAAAGTTAAAGATAAGAGTGGTATAGAAAAATGGGAAAAGAAATGAGTGATGCAAGAATATTATGAAAAGAGATTAATAATGATTTTTAAAAGGCACAAAAATACTGAAAACAATATCACCTTAAAAGCAGAAGCTAATGGTAAAAGGCACAAAAATTCAATGAGGAAAAGAACTACTTAAAAAACAGAATTGAACAAATGGAAAAAGAGGGATGAAAACATACTAAAGAAAATAATTCCTTAAAAACTAGAATTGGGCAAGTAAAAGACATTAACTCCATGAGACATCAAGAACTAGTAAAGCAAAAGAAAAAAAGTAGAAAAATGTGAAATATCTCATAGGAAAAACAACTGACCTGGAAAATAAGTGGAGGAGAGAGAATTTGAGAATTATTGGACTAGCTGAAAGTCATGATCAAAGAAAGATATATTTCAAGAAATAGAGGAAAACTAACTTGACATCTTAGATTGAGAGGGTAAAATAGGAATTGAAAGAATTTCCCCAAACACCTTCTGAAAGAGATCCCAAAATAAAATTTCCTAGAAATATTAAAAATTCCAGAGCTCCCATCAATTGGGAAATACTGTGAGCAGACAGAGAGAAACAATTCAAATATCATGGAGCCACAGTTAAGATCACAGAAGATTTTGTAGCTTCCATGCTAGAATAGAAGATAGCTTGGAATATGATATTCTGGAAGTCAAAAGAGCTATGATTACAATAAAAAATAACCTATTCAGCAAAAGTGAGTATAATACTTCAGGGGAAAAATGGATGCTTAATTGAATAGAGGAATTTCAAACAAACCTGATTAAAAGATCAGAGCTGAATAAAAAAATTAGCGTTCAAACACAAGACTCAATAAAAGCATAAAAAATAAACATGAAAGAGCAATCAATTATTTTCATTGGGAAATCACAAAAAAGAATGTAGAAATGAGAAATAGGTCAGCACTACAAAAAGGGCAAAAAGAGAGCTAGAATGCAGGAATTTTTCTCATATAAAGGAAACATACAAGGATGAACTTTTATAGTACAGGGGCAAATGGGGGGAGCACTGCCTTGCAATTCTGGAAACTTATTCTCAGTGGAATTGGTTCTAATATATACATATACACATGCACACATAAATTTAAATAATAATAATAATAGAGAGGGCAGATAAAGGTAGGCAATAGTCAGAAATAATGCAGACTTTTGAAGTGGGAAAGGATAGAGAAGAGAGAGAGAGAGAGAGAGAGAGAGAGAGAGAGAGAGAGAGAGAGAGAGAGAGAGAGAGAGAGAGAGAGAGAGATGGATAAACAGAAGAAAAAAGAGGATGGAGGAGGAAATAGACAATCAGTAATCATAACTGAATACGATAGGATTATGTCACTCATAAAATTGAAGTGGATAGCAGAATAGACTAGAAACAATGTGTTCTTCACAAGAGAACATACTTGAAGCAGAAAGTTACACACAGAATTAAAATAAAGGATTGCAGAGCAGAATCTTTTATGCTGCATTTGAAGTTAAAAAAGGCAGGGAATCAATCATGATCTCAGATAAAGCAAAAACAAAAATAGATTTGTTTAAAAGAGATAGTCATAGAAACTATATTTTACTAAAAGATACCATAGACAGAGAAATAATATCAAAAATTTAAGAATAAATTTCTCTGATAAAGACCTCATTTCTCAAAACTATAGTGGGAACTAAGTCAAATTTATAAAAGTAAGATACATTCCCCAATTAATAAATGGTGAAAAAAAATTAAGAAGAAATCAGCAGAAGAAATCAAAGCTATCTATCTATAGTCATATGAAAAATGTTCTAAATCACTATAGATTAGAGAAATTCAAATTAAGAGAAATCTGAGGTACAACCTCAGATCTATAAGAAATAGCAAATGATAGTGGAGATGAGGAATAATAGCTAGACTAATAAAATGTTGGAGGAGTTGGGAATTGATCCAACCATTCTGCAGAACAATTAGGAATCATGCCCAAAGAAATATAAATCTGTGCTCACCCTTTAACCCAATGATACCTCCACTAAATCTATATCCCCAAAGAGATCAAAGAAAGGAAACAAAATTTTATGTACAAAAATCTTTATAGTAGCTTTTCTGTGCAGCAAAGAATTAGAAATTGAGGAGATGCCTTATCAATTGGAAAATGACTGAACAGATGTGGCAGATGATTGTGATGTTATTGTACTATAAGAAATGATGAGGAATGTAGCTTCATAAAAACTATGGCCACACCTATATGAACTGATACAAAGGGAAGTGAGAACTGGGAAATCATTGTACACAGTTATAGCAATGTTGTAATGATGATCAACAGTAAAAGACATGCCTTCTCTGTTCAATGCAATGATCCAAGACAATTAGAAAAGAGTCATGATGAAAAAATACCATCCACTTCCAGAAAGAGACTCTGAGTACAAATTGAAGTGTAGTTTTTCTTTTTTTTATTGCTATTTCTGATGTGGCTAATATGAAAATGCTTTCCATTATTTCACATGTATAATCTCATTTTACAAGCTTTCTCTGAGGATGGAAGGAGAGAATTTGGAACTCAAAATTTGATAAGAATGTTTAAAAATTAAATTAAAAAATTAAATTTAAATTTAAAAATTAAATAATATTTAAAGGAAAACAAATTTGAGCAGTTTTAGTTGAGTCAGAAGTCAGATTAAAAAGGGTTAAGTGAGAGAAAAGGAAATGGATGCAAGGAGTATAACTTTTTTTTTCTTTGAATTGGACTGAGAAGAGAGGTTGTGGTAGGAAATAGTGAAGGCATTTAAGGACAGGAGATCCTTGGGCATATTCAAAGTCCATAGGGCAGGAATCAGTAGAGATTAGTTAAGTGGGTCTAACTGGAGAAAGTGAAAGAAGTTAGAATCAAGGACACATATGAAGGAATTTTCTTCAGGAAAAAGGACTACTATATTATCAGATCCTGGAAGAAAGGAGGAATAAATGGGTCATCATGTCAAGGAATTTTAAGATAGGTTCAGAATGACATCAACTCTCTTCAGTAAAGTACAAAATGTGATCCTCAGCTAAGAGGACAGGATAGAGTAAGGTACAATATTCTTTTTTTTTAGGTTTTTGCAAAGCAAATTGGGTTAAGTGGCTTGCCCAAGACCACAAGGCTAGGTAATTATTAAGTGTCTGAGATCAGATTTGAACCCAGGCACTCCTGACTCCAGGGCCAGTGCTTTATCCACTGTGCCACCTAGCTGCCCCCAAGGTACAGTATTCTTAAGGAGAAAAAAGAAAGTTCGGAGCCTCTGTGAAGGATAAACTAGTGATTCAATTAAGGAGCGTGAAAAGACTGACTTGATGTAGTGAGGGTTCTCTTGAATTTAGTAACAAAAATTCTTGTTTGCCCAGTTAGCTCAGTTACATGATTTTCTCCAGTTTTGTATAGTAGCACCTGTATAGCAGTAGTAAACAGGACTGGGATTCAGAAAGGAGTTATCAGCAATAGGACAAGGAAGTGAGAAATTCAAGAATACATGAAAATATAGAGATGAAATGGTGATTGGGAATGGAAGAAAGTGAAGTCAGAGCAGAAGTAATGGTCTGAGAATTTACTAAGAAAGGAAGACTGAAGATTGTTATTAGGGTAAAGAATTAGAAGGTATAACACATAAGGATGTGATGATACAAGGTGAAAGTCAGATTGGGGAATGTTAGCATTTTTGATCAAGGAAATAGAACTCCCATATTTAATGGTTACATCTATGATGTGACCATCCTCCCCTAATTTTTAAAAATTTAACTAGCTTGTATTCATTTTAAATTCATTCAATATGTATATTATATATATTGATATATATATGCAAATACATATTATTTTCTATACATATATATGTGTGTATGTGTTTATATTCTAATGAGGATGATGATGTTTGTCCTTCACTGTCAAAGAAGACTATGATCTCAGGAAGGTGATACACTGACAAGCATATGAATTGTATTTGAGTAAAGGCATGCTGTACTAAGTCACCAGCCTCATTTTCTCCACTGGACCCATCCAGTGGTCAGCATGACTGGAGATGGTCCTGGATGTGATGCAAAGTTAAGTGACTTGCCCAAGATCCCCCAGCTAGTAAGTGTCAAGTGTTTGTGACCAGATTTGAATTCAGGTCCTCCTGACTCCAGGGGTAATGCTTTATCCACTGTGCACCTAGCTGCCTTATGTGTGTGTGTGTGTGTGTGTGTGTATAAAGATATACTTATATACACACATATGTATGTATATATAATAAATATATATATATATATATATTCATTTATTTGTTTATAATCTCCCCCCTGCTTAAATATGAGCTCCTTAAGAGTGGGTAACATTCTTTTCATTATTCTTTGAATTATTAGTGCTTAGAAAAGCAATAAATGCTTATTTATTAGGATGTTGTCTCCTACTTAAAAATTAAACTTCAGAACAAGGAGCACTTTTGCTTTTGAGTTGGTTTCTCTAACACCTGGTCCAATTAGCAAATAGCAGTCGTTTAGTAAATGCTTTTCCACACATTCATCTCTCTCCTGAACTCTCCGCTTGATTATCCTACAGCATCTTCAAATCATCATGCCTTCCAAGTAACTTTGATGGAAACTTTCCTCAAGTCTACCCCACATCTTAATTTTATTTTTTATTCCAATGCACTACCAGCCTGTATGTCTCCCAGGTTTACATCCTAGAAGTCATTCTCATCTCTTTACTCTAACTCACCCAGCCTGTTTTTAATTAGTTGCCAAGTCTTATTGATTTTACTTCCACAACATTCTTTACATCCTCTCATTTGGATTATTGTAATAGCATCCAAATTGGTCTAATTGTTTCATTTTCTCCCCTCTCTACCAATCCTCCATGCATTTGCCAAATCACTATTCCTAAAGTATCATCCTGACTTTGCTTCAAGAAACACTAATGTTTTCCTGTGTTCTCTGGGATACAATATATAAACCTCCATTTTGGCATTTAAGGCTCTTTGTAAACTGGCTCCAATCTCACTTTCCAGAATGAATACACCTTATTGAATTTCAGACACTTAATATTCAGGCCAAATAGGATCTATTTGCTGTTCTCTGAATGAGACATTCCATTTTGGGCATCTTAGCCTTTGTATAGGTTGGTCGCATGCTTGAAATGTGCTTCTTCTTCATCTCTGTCTCCTGAAACTACCAGAGCTTGACTCAAGACTTGACTCAAGTGACACCCAGAGCCCTTTGTTTAGTTATTAATAAAATAAGCAAAAAACCCACCCTCAAAATAATTTTGCTTTTGCTGATGGCAACCATGTTGTTTCCTCCTAATAAAAGGTCTGGAGAGCAAGGATTATGTCTATGTTTGTAACCCAATGGATTTATCTAATTCTTGACATATATAGACATAAATTTAGTTTACTAAAAAAAAATAAAGCAGGCATTCTGAAGGGAACAATGTATCAAGAGAGCAGAGATGGAGACAGACTGTGAAGGAGTAGTAATGAGGTAAACAGGAATAAAGTTATGGGGAAAAATAGTAGGAAAGAAATGCTTTGGGGATGCAGACAGAAAAATCACACTGACAAAGAAAGAATGAACTGATTTCTGTGCATCAATGTAAAGAGTACCTAGAAACAGCAATACCATTGATTCATCCAAGTGGCTGTCAAAGTGTGGAAGTCAGCTTATCTGGAAGGAGTTAAAGACATCTGAGATGAAGGAGAAGTACCCCTGATAAATACAGACAGGACCAATTCAGAAAGCCATTTTTAAGTCTATCTTCTTGCATTGCTTCCTCAGATGGAATCACAGGACATCTGAAATCGTTACAAACATATCTGATAGAGTCTCACACATCATCTGTTATAGATGTGGCAAATCACCACATCCTTTTTTGTCAATGTTATTTACTCACATACAGTTTTTAGATCACCCATTGCCTAACTGGCTACTAGTGTGCATTCTTTCTCATAAGAGTTCCGATCTAGATCTAGCTCAGGTATGTAGGGCTTTACTCTCTCTACAACATTACTCTCTCTGACATCATTTTATTCTAGATTATGTATATAATCTGCTAAACTAGTTGGCATAGGAACCCTTTTTAACTCTATCAACATAAAAAACTTCTTATCAATGACTCTCTTCAGTGCTTCTTTCATCTTCTGATTCAGCCAGCATTGTAGACATGCTTGTTCTCTCAGCATTTGGGCAGCAGATAATTTTTCACTTCTGTCCAGCAGGCCCACTTGAATTGGCCATTGCATTGGAATCCTTCATGTTTGCTGGCAGCAGGGAGAGAATAAAATTTATAGTAGTAAATGGAAGCTGAATTATCCCACTGGCTTTGTACTGAACAGCTCTGTGTTGGCCCTTCTTAATTGTGAAAACAATACGTACAAAAATTCTGCATTCATCAGCACTTTCTCATAATCATTTCCATCTGGCAAAAGAGACATGTGGGATGCCTATTTCCATGACTGTATTGTCCCCTAAATAAAAAGGTAACATGCAGAAGTTGACCTAGAATGACACTGAGAAATCTGTGTTGAATGACCTACCAGAGAGAGAGACAGACAGAAAGAAAGATATAGATAAGTAGCTAGATATGGATAGATGGAGAGAGAGAGAGAGAGAGAGAGAGAGAGAGAGAGAGAGAGAGAGAGAGAGAGAGAGAGAGAGAGAGAGAGAGAGAGGAGGAGGAAAGAAAGAAGGAAAGAAAAAAGGAAAGAAAGGAAGGAAGGAAGGAAGATGGATGGATAGATATAGGTAGATAGACAGACAGACAAGTGGGTAGATGGATGAATGGATGGATGGATGGATGGATGGATGGATGGATGGATGGAGAGAGAGACAGATGGATAGAAAGATATAGGTAGATGGATAAATAGACAGACAGACAAATAGGTGGATAGTTAGATAGATAGATAGATAGATGATAGATAGATAGATAGATAGATAGATAGATAGATGATAGATAGATAGATGATAGGTATGTAGATAGGTAAATAGATATAAGTATATGGATATATAGACATAGATAAAGTAGATAAGGATTAATTTTGAAAATTGGGCTAATGTATTTAATGAGAAAATCTTCAACTGTTTGTCTTTGTTTCTTGTCCCCCTTGTGCCTATTAAGCACATTCATTGGTTATTACATGCTTTTTGAATTGAATTGACTATAGCTGGGGGTGTAAATTGTGATGGGATCTGGCTAAGGTGAATAATCAATATTACTAGACTATAAACTCTATTAGGGCAGAGATTCTGTTTTATTTAATGATTTTATTTCTTCTTAACACTTAGAATACCTCTCAACACAATAGGTCCTCTAAAACATTTGGTAAATTGAATAATTTTCCCTATTAAAGCATTTCTAGTTAAAATAAGGACTGGATCTATGATTTCAATGGTCTTAGGAACTCCTAGATGAGAAAAATCCCATTATTCATGTAGGGTTATCACCTTGTCTTGTACTTAAGCAAGTCTTAGAAGGTTGCCTAAACCATTGAGAGGTTGAAGGACTTGCCTAGGGTCACATAGTCAGATTATGTCAAAGGCAGGACTTAAGATCTTCCTAATTTTAAGACAGTTCTTTATTCACCATCCATGCTGCCTCTAATTTCTAAGTAATATGATATTAGTAGCTGAAATTAAAAGGAAAGAAAGCAGTGAAATGAGACTTTTTCTGTATCACAGTATTCTAGATTTAGAAATGGAGAACTCAGAGGTCTTCTAGTCTGACCTCCTCATTTTATAAGTGAGGAAATTTAGGACCCAAGGAGGTAGTGATTTGCAGACAGTGCAAGTCATGTGGCACCAGAGGCAAGTATTAATTTTTTGGAATCCAGATCTTACAGACTCTAGAGTCCTAATTTTTGTTTTAGGTTTTTGCAAGGCAAATGGGGTTAAGTGGCTTGCCCAAGGCCACACAGCTAGGTAATTATTAAGTGTCTGATACTGGATTTGAATCCAAGTACTCCTGACTCCAAGGCCGGTGTTTTATCCACTGCGCCACCTAGCCGCCCCAAGTCCTAATTTTTTTCACCTGTACCGTGCTACCTCTCCTATTAAATTAGCCAGAGAAAATGGAAGGACAGGAAATCTATATGCTTTTCATGGGAAAGAAGTAGGGAAACAATTTCAAATCCTATTGGGAAAATGTAGGAAATGTAGTCTCCTTCCTCATCCCACCCAACTGCTACTGATTAGTATCATTTATTTAAGTTAAATTTGAAATTATACATCCCAGAATACTAAATTTCATTCATTTATACATTGATTTAGTCAGTCAACAAAAACTTTACTTTGTGCCAGTAGTAGTGTGCTAGGTTCTGGGGATACAGGAAAAGAAAAGAAGGAAAAGGAGACAAGACAAGAGAAAAGGAAAAGGAACAATCCCTCCCCTCAAGGAGCTTTCATTAAATTATTAGCTATAAAAGTTCACCAATGAATAATGCCAAGCTTTTTGAACTTGCTTACAGAATAGTGATGAAATCAATAATAAAACCATAAGAAATAGGGTCTACATGCCCTATTATCTTGTCCAACTTTCAGCAATAGATTCCTGAAATCCATAAGTCCTATGAGGGTAATTCTATTGTATCTATCACCTCTTCCCCCACAGCTGATGAGTCCGCTGCTATCAGCCACAGAATCTTAGATATGTGACTTGGCCTAGTCAAGCTCAACATAATGGAAATATAGTTCAGTGTCTAGGACTGTGGAGTTAAAGGGAAATTTAGATGCAATCTAGTTCATGCCCTTAGCTGATCAAGTAATATCCCCGAGAGGTGTGCTCGTTACACTCTACCTAAACATTTTCTAGAAATGAGTTCTTCATTAACTCATAATTCAGCATCATTTAAACATATTATTATGTATTATAAGTTATTAACTCATCATTAATTCATTTCTTAATACTCCACTTTACAGTTGCAGCTCTCCTTGGTCTGAATTCCCCAGAACAAGATGGTTCCTATTCTTTTCCCATTCCCTTCCATCCTACTTTCCGGCTCCTTTTGTGGGTGGTCTTCCCCCATTATATTGTAAGTTCTGGGGCAGCTAGGTGGTGCAGTGGATAGAGGACCAGCCATGAAGTCAGGTGGACCTGAATTCAAACCCAGCCTCAGACACTTAATAATTGCCTAGCTGTGTGACCTGGGTCAAGACACTTAACCCCATTGCCCCTTAAATAAATTTAAAAAACAAGATTTTAAGTTCCTTGAGGGTTAGGAGCGTCTTTCTTTTATTTGTCTCCCCAGCACAGTGCCTGGCACATAATGTTTATTTAATTGAATATTTAATTGAGTTGAATCATAAGAACAGCCATTCTTCCTTGGGAGAGATTCTCATTGTTAACAAATTCTTGCACATTTAGTATAACTGAAATTAACTTCCTACAAATTCTTTATTCTGTGGTCCCAGTTATGGCCTATGAAGCCAAATATAATAAATCTAATCCTCTTTCTACATAAAGAAAGATGATAACAATAATAAATAGCATTTATGTAGGACTTTTCAAATATGGTCTCCCAGAGTTGTGAAGATAAAAGGAGATAGAGTTTTCAACAATCATTTTTGAAAGTATTGAGTTTCACATTTTTCTCCCTCCCTTCCTTCCCTACTTCCCCACAAAGAAAGCAATCTAATATAGGTGATACATATTTAATTGTTAAACATATATCCATAATAATCATGTGAAAGATGAATCAAATCAAAATCAAATCAAATCAATTCAAAAAGTGAAAATTAAAAAAAACACGAGAGGAAAAACTCAGAATATATAAAACAAATTTCAAAAACTCAAAAAGGTAAACTTTGATCAGAATTCAAACCCCATAGTTCCTTCTTAGATATGGATGGTATTTTCTATCTCATGTCTTTTAGAATTGCCTTTGATTAGGCTGAGAGTAAATTCATCATAATTAAACATTATATAATATTGCTTCTAGTGTGTACAATGTTCTTCTGGTTCTGTTCACTTCACTCAGCATTAGTTCATGCAAGTCTTTCCAGGCTTTTCTGAAGTTCCATCCCTCATGATTTCTTTTCTTTTCTTTTTAATGTTTTTTTTCCAGTTACAAGCAATAGTAGTTTCCAATATTCACCTATTTACAAGTATGACCCCCCCCCACCTTATGGATCTCAGCTGGAATAGAATCAGCACTATATGTGGAGCCATTGATCACAGCAAATGGAGACATTCTAAGTATTATGGACAAGGTCACTTACCCTGGCAGTATCCTTTGTATACACTGACAACAAGGTTGATACTCACATTGCCAAAGTTAGCTCAATATTTGGAAGGCTGCCGAAAGAAAGAATGGGAGAGAAGTATTAGACTGGCTACCAAACTGAAGGTCTACAGAACCATTGTGCTGACCTCATTGCTATATGCCTGTGAAACCAGGACAGTCTACCAGTGCCATGCCAGAAAACCAAATTGCGTCCATTTAAATTGTCTTAGGAAGATTCTGAAGATCACCTGGCAGGAGAAGATATCAGACACTGAGGTCATTTCTCAAGCTACTTTTCCTAGCATTCTAACATTAATATAGAGAGTGAAACTATGATGGGCTGGACATGTTAGAATGCCAAATGTATGCTTGCCAAAAAAAAAAAAATTATGGAGAATGCACACAGGGCTAGAGTACACAAGGGGTCAGAAGATGCAATATTGAGACAACTTGAAGGTCTCATTGAAGAACTTTAGAATCGATTGCACAGCATGGGAGACAATGGCCAGGACCACCCAGCATGGTGTGCCCTCATCAGTGAGGGTGCTGCGCTCTATAAGGAAGAAAGAATTGAAGCAGCTCAAAGGAAAAGTGACATATATAAGTTTAGAGAACCCAGCCCAGGTGTTTACATGGACTACTTGTGCCCACCCTGTAACAGAGCAAGCACTCTGGGCTCATATTGGTCTGATCAGCCACAGTCGAACACACTGTAACTTATCTCAAACATAATGATATCATTTTGGTCTTTTTCAGTAACAGACAAGAACCAATTGATTCATAAGCAACATTGCTTCATAGTCACTTCCTATCCACAACCCCTGTCCAAGTACACTTTCTCATTAGAAATATAATTCTCAAGATCCATAAACATCATCAAATTATAATTAATTTATACCTCACCTCTTTCCAAGTGCTCTCTATAGAAACACAATCCTTATGAGATAAAGTATCATGTAAAGTAAAATCACTCAAGAGCTAAAAGTTTGATCACATCACAGTCAATTTATACCCCCACAATCTTTGTCCTAGGAGAATTACAATTCTCAAGAATTAACACCCCCCCCCACTTTCCATTTACCTTTTTATACATCTCTTGAGTTTTGAAGAACAAATTTTCTGTTCAGTTCTGGTCTTTCTATCTGAAAAGTTGAAAGTCCTCTTTTACAGGGTGGCTGATTCTTGTTGTAATCCAAGTTTTGTTGTCCTTCAGAATATCATATATAGACCCTTTATTGTTGAAGATCATTAGTCCTATGTAATCCTAACTGTGGATATCTGGTATATAACTTACTTCTTTTTAGCTGCCTAAAGTATTTTCTACTTTAGCTGAGAATTCCAAAATTTGGCTACAATAGTCTTTGGAGTTTTTCTTTTGGGGTCTCCTTCTGCAGTTGATTGATGGATTCTTTCTTCTTGTTCTAGGACAGTTTTCCATGATAATTTCCTGCATGATATTGTTCAGGTTCTTTTTTCTGATCATGGCATTTAGGTGGACCAATAATTTGCAAATTATTCTCTCCTCAATTTACTTTCCAGGTTGGTCATTTTTCTTAAGAGGTTCTTTACATTTACTTCTATTTTTTCAGCCTTTTGATATTGCTTGATGGAATCTTGGTGTTTCATAAAATCATTCGTTTCCATTTGTCCAATTCTAATTTTAAGATTTTATGTTCTTCATTTATCATTTTTTATTTCTTTTTCTAATTGGTTACTTTTATATTCCAGCTGGCCAGTTTTACTTTTTAAATTGTTTTCTTTGGTTAATTTTTCATAATTCTACTGCATGACTCTCATTTATTTTCTCCATTTTTCTTCTTCCTCTCTTATTTGGTTTTTAAAATTCTTTTTGAGTTCTTCCAAGAACTTTTTTCCAGGACTTTTTCTGCCTTTTTGGAATTCAGCAACCCCTTAGAGGCTTCACATGTAAGTATTTTGCCATTCTCTCCTCTTCTAAGGTGGTTAAGGTGGTGTTTTTATCACCCCTATCAGAATAGCGGCTATTGATAGTGCTTTTTTTTTGTTTTTTGTTTTTTTGCTTTTCTGATCATTTTGTCAATTGAACTCTGTTCCTGTGATATAGAGTATTTTGGCTTTTTTGCTAGGGGTCAGGGCTCTGGTCCTTGGCTTTCCACTTTGGGGTGCTAGGGTAGCCCAATGCTGCACCAGCTTCCCAGGGTTCAAAATCCTGCTGATCTCACTGGCCAAGCTGCCCTGCAACTTTCACGGAGCTATGGCTAAAAGCCTCTCATGTACTTCCCAGCTCTCCTGCCTCCACTGGGCTATATTACCCTTTTGTCCACAAAACAAATCTTTTCTTGAAGTTCCTCCAAGATATCTCCCTGAACAATTGTTTCACTTTTTTTGGTGGATTCTGTCTCTTAAGGATCTATTTAGAAGCTTCATTCAAATTTTTATGGAAAAGGTTCCAGGAGCTTCCAAGCTTTGAACCATCAGCTTGGCTCTGCCCTAGAAGTCCCATCATTTTCTTCAGTTCTTTCAATTATTCTTTCCTCATTTGATGGAGTTCTTAGTCTCATCATCCTCACTGTCCTGCTCTATACCAATGTATGCCTTAACCAGAGAAGTGTACCGTGAGACTATTGCCTCCCTGGTTTTGGATTCATACTATAATAAATGCAGAGTATGTAGCAGAAAGAACACTGGACTTAAGAGTTAGGAAGATTTAGGCTTGAATTCTCCCTCTGGCATTTACTATGACCCTGGGTAAATAACTTAATGAATCTCAGTTTACCTCTTCTGTTAAATGAGGATGTTAATAACTCACCAGGTTGTTATAAAGATCAATTGAGATTTGCAAATCTTCAAAAGTTATTATGAACCCATTAGTATTTTCATGATAGTCACATCACATTGTTGATTCTTTAAGGATAAGGCTATCTAAAGCCCCATCTTTTTCACGTAATGACTTCTCCAATCAAATTTTCCCTTTAATAGAGCTATAATGTTGGTTTTGAACCCACTTTCCAATTTTTACATTTGTCCTTATTGCATCTCATCTTGTTTGATTTGGCCCATAGTTTCAATCTGTCAAGGTCTTTTTGCCTCTGATTTTGTCTAACAGATTAGTTGCAGATGTGCCTTTCTTTGTGTCCTTGAAAAGTTGCTGTTAAAGCAAATATCTGTACATCAAATTTTATTTCTCCATTAACTCCTATTATAAAATCAAAGGAATGTTCTTTTGGAAAAACTTTTTGAACCCAAGATAAAATAAAATTATAAACAATATAGTAAATCTTTTAAAAATAAGTTAAGTTAAAAAGTTCATTTTTAGACAATGAAGTTAGTCAAGCATGATGTACACCTGTAATCCAAAGTACCAGGGAGACTGAGATTTGTAGATCTCTAGAGTTTGCAAGTTCTGAGCACAATGGCTTAAGCCAATGAAGTGTTATCATTAGTTTAGCTTTTATAGAGGGGAGCTCCATGAACTTGGTGAGAGAAAATATACCAAGATTCCTAAGGAGGGACAAAACAACTCAGGTCAGAAATAGAATAAATTTCTCATGTCAATCAGTAGAGCACTTTTAATTAGTACCTATACTTCCAGACTGGGTGAGACCCAATCTTTAATTAATTAATTAATTACATTAAGAATAATTAATTCAGAAAATATGAAGCATTGCAATGCCCTGAAATTATTTAAGCTTGGTCATAATAACTTAAATTTGTAAAAAAAGACAAAAACAATAACTTCACTTAATAAGGGAACTTCATGGTATCTCTCACCCTGAAAGTAGGAATAGAAGGCAAAGGAATAGTAAAACTAAAATATTTAATTAAACAAAGCATATTGGACTGTAAAGTTATGAAGTTTCCATTAAAAATCATCTTACCTGTATTCTGTGGAAGAATGAAGTATTTATTAACATTTTAGGTTGACTGATCTACTTTGATGCCCAGGTTCTGTTCTGAGAACTATGTAGAAGCTCCTAGATTTTAGATATGAATTGTTTGATCTGTGTAACAACTCAAAGTATGGAAGTATTGAACAAGCAGGGAATTACATGATCCAGTGAAATACCAGGAGGCAGGAGGGAACCAGGGAAAGGTAACCTTACAATTCTGTAAAAGTAATATATGCTAGGGGTGGCTAGGTGGCACAGTGGCTAGAGCACCGGCCCTGGAGTCAGGAGGACCTGAGTTGAGTTCAAATTTGACCTCAGACACTTAATATTATTACCTAGCTGTGTGGCCTTGGGCAAGCCACTTAACCCTGTTTGCCTTGCAAAATATATTTAAAAAAACTAAAATAATATATAAAAAATAAAAAAAAATTTTTTAAAGTAATATATGCTACCTGAGTCTTCAGGTAACAAATGTGTATGTATCCAAGGTACCTCAAAAAGTTTAGTGTAGTTTTATACTCTTAAATTTTATATGTGTGTTTATGTGCACAAATATAAATATATTTATATATGTTATATATACACGTAGTATCATCATATATTAAGTACATATGGGATTTAATGTGTACATAAATATAGAGCAGCTAGGGGCACAGTGAATAGAACACCAGCCCTGGAATCAAGATCTGAGTTCAAATCCAGCCTTAGACACTTTGATATTTACTAGCAAGTCACTAAACTCTGATTGTCTCACATTCCGGACCATCTCCAGTCATCCAGATCCATATCTGGCCACTGGATCAGACTGGAGGAGAAATCAAGATTTTGTCAGCATCCCATCTCATTCAAATTCAATTCATCTGCAAATCAAAGAATCACCTCTGTGATGTCATGGTTTTCTTCTAGAATAAAGAACAAAAAACAACAACATAAATATGCACATAAATAAAGAAACAAAATACTATATATATAGTATTTTGTTTCTTGTATAATCAACTCTATGAATGCTGAGTTTCTACTGTTCCTGTTCCAAATCCTATTTAGAATCACATCAGGTTTTAATGTGGTCACACTGTTATTTGGCAAGTCTGGAGAATACAGTGTTTTGTTTCATCAAATATTCCAGGGGGAGTAAAGTGGGGGAGAAAGCAGAGGCCCTCCAGGTCTCAAGCAAGAGGTATATTCTGGTAACAAGGTCAAAGAGATGTGAAGTGCTGGGGAGAGCTCAGTGTAAGACTTCAGACATGAGAGTCAATAGCAGGAGGAAGGGGTGAGATGAGGCAAGTGTACCCAAGTGCTTTTCATACAAGAGTCCTTGATTCAGTCTGCATTTCAAGACTGGTTATATTTTTCAAGAAAAATAGTAGTAGGAAAATTGCAGTAGAAAAAGTTCGGCCATAAGAGAGGAGCAGGTGTGATTGCACTATGCTACTATTACAAGAGGACTACAAATCATCAAAATGTGTCTAACAAAGGGGTGGGCTGGCCAAGAAAGTACCTTCCACACAGATGCCAGTTGTGCTCCTGACCCATCAACTAACGGAGTATACCTACTGCTAAAGGAGTATGAATAATGTCAGAATCTTCTATATCTCAGCACCTGAGGGAAGGTTATCCTACCTTAATTAAAATTGTGGAGACTGAAGATCAACATTCAAATTCTGATTTCACAAGTATGGGTGAATCAAAACCTTTCACATCTTCAGTATTCTTATCTGTAAAACGGGGATGATAATACTTGCTCTGTCTGCCTCAATGGTATTGCAAAGACTAGATAGCTAGATAGAGCATTTTAAGCACTGGCTCTACACAAGCTATTGGATTAAACCATAAGTTAAAAAGTGCAGATGCATTGAAAACTAAAAATTGCTTTATATAAAAAATTGTTTTTTATAATATGATAAAGATTATCATGAGGATTGTCCATGTCTCCCAAAATTGATCTTCAGTTTTCAAAGTATTAGAATGCAATAAAAATACTACTTAATCCTAAAAAACATCTTAAGTAAAACCTAATAATGAATTTCCCTTGAGGAACATTCAATGTTGAATTTCAAGTAAGGGGAAATAAAAGGATGAAACATCCTCCCCTTTTAGCAACACTCCAACATAGAGAAGATGAACAATGGCAGGTGGGTATTTTTGGTATGGGGTGAGATGATGACATCCCAACACCCCAGACTGATTAGTTCTGGTCTCAGTGATTCAGTTACTGAGAAGTCCTTGGAGATTTCACAGTATGGGAACACCAGTCTCTCCCACTGGTTCTTTGTTTTCACCACCACTTACCTACCACCCTTCCTCTTGCCTAGCACAAAAAGAGGCTTCTTACAATGACAACTGCCTGCCTGCCTTATTATTTGAAAAGTTCCTAGGTCTGTCTGGCACATAGGAGATCAGAGGTCTGATGAAAGGCAGAAGAAAGAAACAGGAACAAGGATTCTTGTCTTTAATGGCTGGAACCCTCTTAGGAAACTTTAATCAAAGAAAGGCACTGTGGCATGGGGATAGAGTGTGGGTCTTGAATTATAAAGACTTAGATTACATTCCTGATTCAGAGTATTTGGGCATGCAGAGTGTACTAGAACTGAAGTCAGGAAGACTCATCTTCCTGAACCTCAGACACTTACCAGCTGTGTGACCCTGGGCAAGTCACTTAACCCTGTTTATCTCAATTTCCTCATCTGTAAAGGGAATGACAAAGCACCCTAATATCTCTGCCAAGAAAAATCCCAAATGGGGTGACAAAAAATTGTACACAACTGAACAATGACTAAACAACTCAGATTAGATGGGGAAACCCTAAGCAAGTCCTATTTCTACATTTATAAAAAGAGAGGAAATTGCAAGTTATAGCCCCAAAGGTCTCTTCTACCCCTAAATATTTTTTATCATATGTACTTATGAAATGGGAAATAATATGCAATATGGGCTTCTCTCAGTATGCCTAATTCTCCTTATGGAGAGAGCCATGAAGGATCTCTTGAACATGTCTAGTTTGCCTATCATGGAGTCTGCTATGTTCCCTACTATGTGAATGGGGGTATCCTCCTTTGATTGGCTACCTGTATCTTTAATACTGGCAAGAAAAAGCTGATCACTCTTTTCTATCACTTTTTCTTCTATGGCTATTCTTATCTTTTCTGTCTAGAGGATGAAGGTCCTAGTTTACTCACAGAGAGGATACCATGAATTGAAGTAAAGGGAAGAACTTCCCTTCCCCCAGCTCTTCTGTTTTACTGTGGTTCTGAGAAAAAAATTCTGGACTCCATGTTAGGCAAACTAGTCATACTTAAAAGGTCCCTTGAGAACATCTCAATGTTGGGAAAACTGGGCATGCTCAGAGAAACCTATGTTTCAAACAAAACCCAACTGGCATACATATACCTCTTTAAGAGCAAAAGGCTGACATCAGCAGCCAGCTTTTGAATCAATGTTAACATAAAACAATAGAATTGGATTTAAGAACACTTCTAGTTGAAAGGGCTTCATGTTTCTGAGTGAGGAGCTGTTTGTGGAGATCCAACTTGGAGTCCATTATGATGAATTTTTTCCTTTGGAAATTCCCTACATAATAAACCAGACCTTTCTGGACACTAGCCAGTTTTGTGTTCTACTTTGTCAGATTCTAAAGATGCTACATAAAACTAAGTTCATAATATTAGAAATTTACCCATACAATATGAAAGTCATAAATACCATGAACTCCTCATGGTTCAAGATGACTGTGTTGCTTATGATGGAATAGATTTTTATAGGACTATGAACTGTAGAGAAGCCTTCTCTGATTGCAAGTTTGGGGAATGACTGACTCGGTTGTTTACTCTTTAGTTGCTATTTTGTTCACAGCTTTTAAAGGTATGGAGTGAGTCTTGCCTTTTTTAAGAACATCTCCGAGGTTCTGGGTATACATCCTTCAGATTTCTATAACCATAGTCAGTTTTTAGATGATACAGGGATGATCATTAATAGATATTCATGTGGTGATGTGACAAAAAGTCAGAACTCATTCACATAGATAATAATTTTGCTACAGACAATTTTATAAATAAGAATGAAAGGATTTAAATAGTGATTTAAATTAAAATACTGTTTATGTTCCCAGTTTATGTTCCAGTAGAGCTGATAACCAAACTGTAAAAACAGGCTAGAGCAAGCTAATATCAGAAAATTATTGAAATAAGCATAACTCAAAAATTTCATTTTTTTCCTTTGTTGCCTTACTATTCTTTAGTAGGAAGGTCGTATATATGTGTGCATTTATATATGTGTAGATATGAGTGTGAGAGAGACAAACAGACAGGGAAAGTGAGATTTTGAAAATAAATTTTAAATTGTTCATTATTTTTTATTAAAAGAAGATAAGAAACTATAGCCAGAATAAAACCAAAATAGAGGTTTCAAATTCTGAACTGTTTTGAATAAATCTTATTCATAGAATGTATTGCTCTCTATAAAGTGGATAGAATCTAGACCTAGAGTTAGGAAAACATAAACTTAAATCCTGCCTCAAACAATTACTAGCTATATAATTCTGGGTAAATCACTTAATCCTGTTTGCCTCAGTTTCCTCATCTATAAAATGAGAAGGAGAAGGAAACAGTAAATCACTCCAGTATCTTTGCCAAGAAAACTCCAAATGGGGTCATGAAGAGTTGGACAGGACTGAAACAACTGAAAAAGAACATATTATTTTTGAATGTAGTTACTGAGTAACCAGCCTTCCTGCTTTTCAGAATAATCACAATTTCTTTAACCTTTTCTCACCTGAGTCTCATATTCAATGTTTCAACATTTTTGTTGTTCTCTTTTCAATCCAATTCAACAATTAGATTTTAAGTATGATCCAGACAGCTAGGTGATGCAATGATCTGGAGTCGGAAAGACCTGAGTTCAAATCTTTCTCCAGACACTTAATAGCTGGTTGACCCTGTAAGACAAGCTGGAGAAGGAAATGGAAAACCACTACAGTAGCTTTGCCAAGAAAATCTCAGAGTCATGGGGAGTCAGACATGACTGAACAATAATAAATTTGCCAGATACTGACATTTACTGGCATAGAGAATTTAGAAAAAAGAGTGGGTTGAGGAAGAAGGGTAGAAATAATGAGTTCTATTTGGGACATTTTAATTTTGAGGTAAACCATGAAACATCTCAAGGTGGAGATGGGAATGGAAGGGAATGGAAGACTAGGGAGAAGAATGGAAGTTCACAGTCTGTCTTACTTTTACATTTACATTCCCTGCCTCTAAAGCATTGCCTAGACATAGTAGGTGCTTAATAAATGCATGGTGCTTCATTGATGGATGGATCAATAGTAGGGAAAAAAACAGCACTTTTATTCCCTTTTTCTACCTCCATACCTCCTCCTTCCTGCAATCAATCTAGAATACTTAGTTAAAAACTAAATGTGATTCACCTCATCATCAGACAGTCAAATACTTAATAAGTGGTCATTCTTATCTCAAGGAGTCAAAATGGCTCAAAGACCAAAGTGTTCAGGAATTTGGTCCCTTGAGCCAATGTCTGTTTAAAAGATCAGCAAGTTTAGGAGAACCAATAGGCCCAAGTCAAGAGTTGATCTGCATTATCTCTAAGAAGGAGCTGAGTTCTTGGAAAACTAAGGTCCTCCCAAGGCTCTTGGGTCCTCCTGGGGCTCTTGGGTGAGACCAGTCCTTTATACATTCTGCTCTCTCTTCATTTGGGCTGCAGTGAATAGGGCCAAAAGAACTATAAACAGAAAGGTCAGGGTTCCATATTCACCTCTGCTACCAGCTAATTGGTCTTATGTATTTCACTTTCTCTATCTTGGTCTTTCTTCATCTATAAAAGGAAACCCCTGGATTAGATAATTTTCCAAGGGCTTTCCATCAATAAAATTCTGACTGAGTTAATAAATAATAGGAATGGCTTTGTACAGAGGAAAAAACACTGGTCTCCAAAATCCCTTTCAGGACTAAGGTATGGCCCTGTGACCCTAAGACTCATAAATGCCTGGGAGCAATGCATATTTGCAAAATACTTTGCAATGAATAGTAATTCATTACCTCAGCTAGAACTAGGTTTCACTGCTGCCCACCTGCCTGCCTCTTGTCCTCCACCCCAGTCACCACAAGTGACATACATCTCCCCAAGTTTTTAACTCACAAGGGAATTACCCATCCATGAGATTTCCACTGAAACGCATCATTTGTGGCATAATAACTTGGCACTCTTGTTAATATCTGAAAAGAAAAGGAAGAGAAGAAAGAAAAATATGCTAAAGTCAGAAGGGGACAAAATTAAAAAGATAGGGTGGATCTCAAATTCTTTCTACATGGGTTGCTGATTCAGCTGTTCTAATTTATTTGACCAGTCAATCCAATCAAACAATTTCACCTTTTTTTTTACCTCTACTAAATTGGGCTGTTGTTTGATGAACTAACCAAATCAATTCACTCTTGAATTTGAAGTCAAGAAGTTGATTTAAAGTCAGAAAGTCAAATCTTTCTTGTGATACTCAGTGGCTGTACATCCAGATGCAGAGATATCCAGTGTCTCCATGGAGAAAGCATGAAGTCCAGGGTCAGGAATACCTAAATTCAAATCTAACCTCAGAAACTAGTTGTGTGACCTTGGGCAAGTCACTTAGGTTTTCTCTGCCTCAGTTCCCTCCACTGTAAAATGGAGATCATAATGGCACCTGCCTTGCACAGTTTTCTCAAATGAGAAAATATTCATTAAAAAAAAAGTTCCATCCATTGGGTCACCTAATTGCCCACTGTAGAGATTTTTTTAATCTCCTTCTTACAGTCTGTTGCCAATTTTGACTGCAGATCATGATGAACTGTAAAAAACAAAAAAGAAAATAGTGAGAAAACATGTCATGATATTAAACCAACTGATTTTGATTAAATAAGTGACCAAAAATTTAAAATAGGAAATGGAATAGAAATTAATTAAAATGGAAAAAATTTTAAATGAGAAATTGATGTCAATGTCAGTTAACAACTAGCATCAACATCAATTATAATAATTAAGTTTGATAAAAGTAAGCTGTCACAGAAAGACCAAAGAGCCCAGAAATTGCTTTACTCAGTATCTGACTTAGTTTGCCAGAGATGGCTACCAAAGACAACACTTGCTTATAACATAAACTTTTCAGTAAATCTTCAATGATTGTGGACAATCATGACAATCATCGCATAAAACAGTGAGAAAAGTGAAGGATAAAGTCAACTTAAAGAAAGCATCCCAAGACATCCAACTAAATAAAAACATCTCAAAATATTGAAGAATAAGAGGATTGCAAATAGAAAGAAAATGGAAAGATTTTTTTTAAATCATTTTAACAATTTATTTGTTCCATCAAAGATGGTGTAAACATCACACAATACCAAAAAACATCACAGTTCTAAGATGTTTATAGAGGATGGGCCTCTAACCATCACTAAAGAGAAGAAAGGTGGGAATAGTAACTGGATTGGCTTCCATATAAGTAGAAGACTTTACTTTTCAAAAGCATTTCACAATTAACTGAAAAAAATTTGAGAATTTAAGATGCCATTGTGCCTATTGTTTCTTGACTATAAAAATGACTTGATTCTTTAGAACATAAAGCCACCTTACAAATTCATCCATAGTACTAAATGTCTTCCTTCTATACATCAAAATATAAGATATCCTGAAAGAAATCAAAATAGAAATAATTCTATTCAATAATCCAATGATCATAAACATTAGACCAGACATAAAATAGGAAGGACTAAAATATGCTCCTCAATAGTATTTCCCTTGTGTTAGAGAAGTCCAGGTCAAGGGAGAGTCCCTATGGATAACTGCTGCTATTTTTAAATACTATTTTATTTTCTCCCAATTACATCTTGAAACAATTTTTTTTTAGATTTTTGCAAATCAAATGTGGTTAAGTGGCTTGCCCAAGGCCATACAGCTAGGTAATTATTAAATGTCTGAGGTCGGATTTGAACTCAGGTCCTCCCAACTCCAGGGTTGGTGCTCTATCCACTACGTCACCTAGCCGCCCCTTGAAACAATTTTTTAAATGTTTGTTGGGGTTTTTTTGTGTTGAGTTCCAAATTCTATTCTTCCTTCCCTCCTCTTCCCCCTCCCTGAGACAGTAAGCCCATTCCTATATAGGTTATACATGGGCAATCATTTAAAGCATCTTCATATTAGTCATTTTGTATACAAAGATTCAAGAAACAAAGATACAAAGAAAGAAACAAGGAAGGAGAGAAATCGTATGCTTCAATATATATTCAAATAATATCAGTTCTTGAGAACTTTTCAGTGATAATGTTCTGACTACCTCAAACCCTAGAACATCACAAAGCATCCTAGAAGAGATTTGCAGTCATGAAAAGAATCTGGCTTTTCCATCCACACAGCAATGACTAAGTGGATGAAGAATATTTATTGAACAAATTAGGGCATGAATTTGAATGGACATCCAATAGATCTTTTTCCAACAGTATCTGTGTCTAGGACAGACAGTACAGCTAGATAATGATCTCAGTCCAGAGCTGAAAAATAGGATTAATGAATTTCTTTCAGAAAAACAATTTTATTAACTTCAGGCTTCCCATGAACGCAAAAATCCATCTTTTAAATATTAATATTTTATTGGTGGTGTTCTATGACATTGAGACATATAACAGCACTGCTTGACCCCAGAAAAACAAAATATGGCTATCACACACAGAGGTCAATGGAGAAGTGAATGGTGAATGTAAGCAGACTGCAGCATCTAACAATGAGGAGTGTCAAAGGAGAACATCCATCAATAATATCATCAAGGAATTAATTGAGTATTTTTATCATTAATTTGTCCTATAAAGAAAAGATGGTTTGGTGTGTGTGTGTGTGTGTGTGTGTGTGTGTGTGTGTGTGTGAGAGAGAGAGAGAGAGAGAGAGAGAGAGAGAGAGAGAGAGAGAGAGGAAGGGAGGGAAGGGAATGAGAAGGACAGAGACAGACAGAAAAGATGGATGGAGGAAGGAAAAGAAGAGGAGAAAAAGAAAGAGAGAAAGAGGGATATGGAAAGAGAGAGGGGAGGGATGAGGAGAAAGAGAGGGAAGGGGAAGTGAGAGGGAAAGGAGAGGAGAGGGGAGAGAAAGAATGAGAGAGGACAGGAGAGGAGAGATGGCAGAATGTTCCACTTTTTAGCCTCCTCAAGAAAGCAAGGAAGAAGGGGCAGCTAGGTGGCACCGTGGATAGAGCACCAGCCCTGGAGCCAGGAGTACCTGAGTTTGAATCTGGACTCAGAAACTTAATAATTACCTAGCTGTGTGGCCTTGAGCAAGCCACTTAACCCCGTTTGCCTTGCAAAAAAAAAAAGAAAGGAAGAAAGAAAGAAAGGAAGACCTCTAATATATTTGGTGGATACTCTATGACAAGAATGTCAACAAGGGTTTTGCAGAATAGATAGGTATATGTGAAATGCAATCTGCATCACTGGAGGGAATTCCTGAATTGATGAGATCACATATTTCATTTGTGTGTGTTACTAATGAAGAAAGATGAGATAAAATATATTACATAAAACATTTTTATGCTATTCATCAAGTCCAATAGTTACATACAGAATATACAAGATGAAAACAAGACAGATCTTTGTCTTCAAGGAAGGGCTTAAGATGGCTTTTATAGGAACAGTTTGATTACACTGAAAAATAAACTTAGTCAAGAAAACATTCCCTCACACCTACCTAACTCTCCAGGGTTGTGTCTCAACAGTAAGGAGCACTATTTGTGCTGTATCTTTATCTGCCTTTACAACCATTCCCCTGCCTCTGGTACAATTAAATAACATTCACGAAGCAAGCTGGTAGGCCACAGCTGCTCTGGCCAAAATCTCGGAAAATTCCCAAAGTATAAGTCAGAACCCAAGCTATTGACATCTCCCTTTATCTGAACTCCCATTGCACTTAATTTCAATTGATTCCAGTCACATAATAGTTGGTCAGGTCCTAGTTATCTTTATGGGGGAACAAGTGTGCTAAGATTACAGGATTTTTCCCTCTCAGTTTTTGTGTGCAGTATAGGCTTCCACTTAGCTAGAAAGACATGTTTTCTTACTTAAATCTCCCCTTGAAAATACACAAGGGTTTAAATTAAGGGGAGGGAATGTGTGATTTTTTTTTTTCAAAACACAAAAGGTTTTGCCAACATCCAAAATGTTTGAAAAATAGGTCAAGGAGTTTTGCAAAAGCACCAGGTTTTCCTATATACAGTTAGATCTGCTGATCCCATGAAAAGGTTGTTACATACTGATTTCCTCATTTCACATCCCTCGCTATTATGTGTTTGATTGCTAGGGAAGATTGTTAACTCGACTGGGATCAGGTGCTTGTGAATATGTATGTACCTTCATCTCCAGGGCCTCAATAAATGAGGATAGACTTAACAAACCTTGTCAGAGCAATGACGGAAGGGGGTTTAATACATATCTCAAAAGTAACTAATTATTCTATTCCAGGATAAAAAAAATACAAGTACAAAATTTTATTTCTATAATTCTTTTTTTTTGCAGGGAATTATTAAGTGTCTGAGGTCACAGTTGAACTCAGGTCCTCCTGACTCCAGGGCCTGTACTCTATCTACTGCACCACCTAGCCACCCCCCGGTTTCTTCAATTCTTAATAGCAAATTCAGACACTCAACTCTGCTTTGAAATATGGCATTCTCAGGACCAGGCATGAGTTCAGTTCTTGGTACTATATGTTCAGGCATGCAGACAGTTTAAAAAAAGAAGACTTCATTTTCTGTTGATTAGAATGATTGTGGTAGTCAAAAACAGCAACACATGAGCCATTATGATCATTTGCTCATAATGTACATCGTGGACTGGTGGAGAGGTGTAGAAAGGCTGGAGCAAGAGGTGAGGAGAAGGGGGTGACGACCAGAGAAAAGGTAGATTGTGGATCATAATCATATATTTGCAGCTTGAGATCATTAAGTCTAACCTCAGAGAGTGACTTGCCCAAGTTCACACAGATAGTTGTGTCTAAGGCAGGATTTGAACTCACATCCAACATTCTATTATGATGATATGTCTCTCCTATAAATGAAGAAGTTCTTGTTTTGTCCATAAAGGGTTTAAGAGGAAGAGAAAAGGGGCTGTTTTTGACTTAAAATTGAACGAAAACTTTTCCTTAAGAACAAGAGGACCATTTGAATATGCAAGAGTAAACTATTGCAGTTGCTTCTTCTGTGATTTTAAAACAAAGACTAGTTTGAATCAGACATTTGTAAGACATATATTCAATCTGGGGTGAAACAAGTTAGGAAGAATCCAAAAATGGGCACCCAGATTGCTGGAGAGCTTATAGACCTCAGGCTAGAGAAGACCTCAGGGACCATCTACTCCAATACTCTTACTTATTTATAAATTGAGATCCAGAGAGATTAAGTTTTTTCCCAAGGTCACACAGGTATTTAGGGTGAACTGCCTTTTTTTCTTTAATAGTATTTTATTTTTCTCTCATTACATGTAAAAAAAATTATTTTTAATATAATTGTTTTAAAATTTTGAGTTTCAAATTCTCTTCTTCCCTTTCCTCCCTGCTTTCTGATATGGTAAACAATCTGATAACTTATTTAGGTGCAATCATGTAAAACATACCTCTTTATTAACCATTTTGCAGAAAAAAGAAAGTGAAAAATAGTCTGTTTTGGTCTGTATTTTGACACCGTTAACTGGAATTCAAACACGGAATTTTTGATTTGAAGTCCTGAGTGCATCCCAGGACATTATACTTGTACTACTTTCTTCATAGGGCTATTGTAAGGCTAGAATGAAAGCTATAGGAAAGTGAGTTGTGTTTTATTTCCTTTGGGCATTGCTGCTTTTATTCCCATACTACCTTTGGATAACAATGATAATGATAAAAGCTAATATTTATGTAATTAGACTGCCCAGTGGATAGAGCACTGGGTTTGGAGTCAGGAAGACTTATCTTCCTAAGTTCAAATCGAGCCTCAAGTTCTTACTAGCTGTGTGATCCCAGGCAAATCATTTAACTCTGTTTGCCTCAGTTTCCTCATCTGTAAAATGAGCTGAAGAAGCAAAACACAAACCACTATATCTTTGCCAAAAAAAAAAAAAAACAAAACTCTAAACGAATCCTGAAGAGTTGGACATGACTAGATGACTAGGTGCCAGACTTTGTGTTTAAAGATATCTCACTTAATCTTCTACCCTTCTGGCTCAGTTTCGAACAACTTTTCCATGAGTTCTTTACTTGACCCTCCTCCCTGCCCATGAATCTCCCTCATCCAGACTCCCAGAAAAACTACTCTCTTTAACATCATAGAACTATGGAGTTGGAATCATCTACTCTATTGCTCTGTCATTTTACAAATGAGAGAACCAAGGACCAGGGGAGCTGACAATTTTTTTTGAGGTCAGACAGACAAGAAACTGAAGAGTTTGGATTCAAATTGAGATCCTTTGGTTACAAATCTGGGGCTTTTTCCACAGTAACAGTATGTTTCTTTTGGACTTTGTCATGCAGTGTCTTATACTATTTTTTGTGTGCATTTATGCTTTCTGGGATCTCCTTTCTCACTCCCACCCCCCCCACCCCCAGTTTATAATCTCTGAGAGCAAGAACTGTGTCCCGTTCTTCTTTGGCACACCTAATGTGGGGCCTCATATGCAGCAAATGCCTGCTGATTGATTTAACTCAATATAATATTCACTAAAATAAATCAGGAAACTGCCATAGCTGGAGTTTGTCCTCTTGTTCTCCTGAGGCCATCTCTGTAAGCTGGCTATATTGTACCAGAGTATTTTTTTCTTTTTTTGTCATTTTCCCAATCAATACAAATACCTATAGGTTTGATCCCTGGGGATGACTGACAATCAAGATGAATGGATGGGCTCAGCTGCCAATCATTCATTCTGCATTTCAGACTCAGCCAGAGATTCCTTCGCCTCATTAGGTCTGGCATTCTCCTGACTGAGTAGTTGGCCCTCAACATTTGAAAACAATAAACCTACGAACAATAACTTGGAGTTGGTTTTCTCTGGGATCCTTTTTCCTTTGAAACATCCAAATAGCTTTCCATCAAATTAGGGGTCCCAGAGCGGAGTCAGAGAACGCTTCAGCAGCATTGGCTAGCTAGCCAAGCCATGGTCCAGAAAGCACAGGTCAAACTTTCCCTACCTGCCACAGGCTGCGAGGTTGCAGGGAGTCAATGAACTAGGTATGTGTGCTGCGAAGACTGTGAGTTTTCCAGCTGTGGAGTTCACCATTATGTGTTTTTGGAAACAGTTTGAAACTGTCCCAGTCTCTGTATTTAAGAAACTTTATTGTTAACCCATTACCTTTATGGTGTTTCTACTATGTTCATAACAAGACGTTTCCCTAACTTTGATATCTTCCATGTTTCTGCCACTTGAAATAGTAGACGAAATTAAAAGATACTAAGTGGAGAAGAAAAACATTATATAGACCTAGAACATAGAATAAAGAATAGAAATACTTGCAGAATACTCCTAGGAAAACAGTAATAACAACAGTTGTTTATACCTTCACAGGTAAATGAATAATAAATAAATAATCACAGGCAAGGATCTATAATTCAAACCAAATAAAATAACCATTAGGAAACTAAATAAAGACCTATACCTCGCCACTGTCATTCAGAAAGTTAATAATAAATTAACCAATGAACAAGAGTTTATTAAGCACCTAATGTTTTGAATCTCTTCCATCCAGGAACAAAGGAAATAAAGAAAAAGTGGTACCTCCAGTTCATGAGGATTCATTTAACTTTTGTTCATATTGTATCTTCTTAGTCAGCATTCCTTTGTAAAATTGATGTTAAATGCTGATTGGTTATGTTAAGGAGATATCAACTGATTAAACTATTATTGATAAGATACAGTTATAAATGATATTAAAGGAGGCAGCTAGTGATGCAGTGGATAGAGCACCAGCCCTGGAGTCAAGAGGAACTGAGTTCAAATTATCCCTCAGACACTTGATATTTACTAGCTGTGTGATGTTAGGCAAGTCACTTAACCCCACAAAAACAAACAAATCAAAAAAAAAAAACCCAAACAACCAAAATGACATTACAGCAGTACTCCCTTGGAGCAGAATTTCTAAGGGATTATGGGGTTATTTCTAATTTTATTGGCTTGAGTCTCCATCCACTGTATTCTCTCTAATATCAATCACATTTTTTCTCAATTCCAAGGGAAGCAAAGAAAGAACTAACCAGCAACTGGTAGTATGTCATCATTTCAGAGAGCTAGAATCAGAGTATAGGAGTACCTGGTCCTTCACAGGGGTTACTATACCACTATCTCCTATTTCCCTTGTAATAGTCATGCTTGGATTTTTTTAAAAATTGCTTTTAATCTTGCATTGCTAGCACTTAATTGTACCAAGCTGCTGGGGAGGTAAGGGAAATAGCTTCCCTGGGAGTAGAAGGACTCAAAAGATCATTGATTAATTGCTATAAGGAACCTTAGGGATCCTATAATTCAACACCCTTCCTGTCTTTTACCAAGGAAACAGAACAAATGAAATAAAGTGACTTACCCAAGGTCACACAAGCAGTAAGGGCCAGTGAGAACATTCAAATCCTAATCTTCCAACCCCCAATCCAACACTTTGGCCCCTGACCCCTGTTCATTTTATCTTTCAGAGAGAAGAAGGAAATAGGTGTTTTCTGATCCCCAAGAGGAATCAATTATTTTTGTTGCTTTTGTTATTCAGGGGCCTAGACAATAAAGGAACATGGGAGAAAAAGGAGTGGAAGAGATCAGACCTTCTAAACTTGCTTCTTTCCCCAAAGACTGCCAAACAGGAAACACATTTCTGGTTTCTCAGAGTCATTTCCTGGTAAATTAGTCTTTTGCAGAACTTTCAGAAATTCACAAACATCTGGATGTTAATATTTAAGTTTTTTACAGATGTTAATACTGTCATTTCTTCCAGGTGTCAATACTGGGTTATAAAAAAAAATCATGTCTGTTTACCCATACACTATATTAGTAGTAAAATGTTTACTCTTAAATTTTCTGGGACTTAGGAAGGAGAATATTTATGAGAAGAAAATAATAAAAAATCATATAGACATATATACATATATGTGTCTAGATATTTTAAATATATAGACACATATATCTGCTTCTGGGACAGTTGTGATGGCATATAATGGAAAGGGCTTGGAGAGACATTGGAGCATGCTTAGATCATCTGTAACTGGCTCCAGCCAGCTAACCACATCTTGGAGACAAGGAATTCAGAAAGGTTTGAGTCATCCCTGATTTCGTTTTTTCAGCTGCTCTATTTATGGTTAGACTCCACTCAAAGTGTACAGTGAGAGACAATACTGTAAAGGCAGAGACTTTGGGGCCTCCTTCCCATTGAGGCCATATGACCCCAAGAAATAAACCCAAGTCCTTGGCATCTGTCAGCTCCATTTTGGACGAAGGGATACAATCTTGTTTGACCAGGAAAGCATCCCAACATCCCATTGTTCTCCAGTCTAGGTTTTGAAACCAGTACAGCATGTATGCCTGTAAAACAAGGACTGACCTTTGGGAGTGACCCTAGGGACCTAGCCCAGGGCACTGAGGTGAGGACTCATCCAACAGCCATTCACAACTGTGGGATCAATGTTCTATGGAAACTGAACCTAGAAACCAAGGTGGGATAAGGGGGAATTTGCCCCTAAGATGTCTGAAAGAAATGTTTTTATACTTTTGTTCCTTTTCTGTCTTCGAAGAAAAAATGTTCTGTTTAAAAGCAAATTTATTTAAGTGGTTAAATGAAGTGGAGCCTACTCAATGGTCTCTAACAATGGAGTATAATGTTGGCACTAGGGGCTTGAGGTGATGACAGAAGAGAAGAGACATCCCCAGATTCCTCTGAGTAACTTGAATAGAACAGGCCTGGCTCTGCAGGAATGAGTTAGAGCAAACTCAGTACAAAAGGATAACAAATATATTTTTTCATTGTAGATTGTCTGTTTTTTGTCTGTGTGTCCCCAGTTCCTAGCACAGTGACTAGGGCCAAGTGGTAGAAATGATAGAGAGAATGGACTTTTTTGAAGTACACATTTGAAAAATACAATGAACTAGCTTGGGACATAATGAATTCCCTGTGGAATGGGTAATAGTAATAGATGCTAAATAAATACTTGATTGAATGAATGAATGAAAGAATACAAGTTTCTTGAGAGCAGAGACTATTTCATTGTTTATATTTCTGTCCCCATTGTCCAACACTGTGACTGAACCAAAGCAGGTCCTTTCTAAAGGTTCATTGATTGATTATCATTTCTTGTAAAAACCAGATGCCTTGATAGAGTTTATATCAACAACTTGGGAAATATCACTTTTGGAACCAGAATTTTAGATTGGTAAATATGAGGAATCCATATGGATAAATGATTCCCTAGAGGCCTTAAAGAGAGACCATAAGGTCTTTGTTAAGGATATTTTGGATCCTTGTTTTAGAGGAGTTGGCCAGAGCCCAGGGTGGGGGGGTATGTCACAGCACAACTCCAGACCAGGAGCTCAGGGGTCAGTGCCACATCACATCACCCATGCAATATCTGACTCAGGTTATTATTCCTCCAGTGGTCGTCATTATTCACCTTTAAATAGTCAGTTGTCTAGAGATTTGGTAATGTCTGGTTGAATAAAGAGACAGACTCTATAAGGGAGAGAAGAGTGTGTGTGTGTGTGTGTGTGTGTGTGTTTTAAACAAAAAACAGTCTCATTCTAAAAGCAATAAAAGAAGGGAAGGCATGTCTATTTTTTTTTTTTTTTTGGAAAGTGTATTCCCCTGCCCTTACCTCTTGCAGAGATCTTATCGAACAAGAGTGAGTGTGTCTCTGAGAAGGGGCTTTGTGACAGCTCACTGTGTATATTTTTATGTATTGTTTTGGTTGCCATGGCTGCCAAACTAAACATTCTTATGAAAACTGGGCTGACCCAGCCAGTGTCCCTCCCACCCCCAAAACCCATTCCCCTATGCAGGTTTAACTCGCTCTGAATTTTGTGAAGCAGACTGATTTAATGGAAAGTGTACTGGATCCAGAGTCAATCCATCCATCAATCAATAAACATTAAGCACCTACTACATGCTTAGTCAAGTTTATCTAACTTTGAATCCAGTGCCTGGCACTTATTAGCATGGTACTCTCTCTTTTCTGGTATCTCTCTGTCTCTCTGTCTCTCTGCCTCTGTCTCTCTCTCTCTCTCTCTCTCTCTCTCTCTCTCTCTCTCTCTCTTTCTGTTTCTATCTTTGTCTCTCTCTCTTTTTCTGTCTCTATCTCTGTCTCTCTCTTTCTCTCTCTTTCTGTTTCTATTTTTGTCTCTCTTTTTCTGTCTCTATCTCTGTCTCTCTCTCTTTCTTTCTCTCTCTCTTTTTCTGTTTCTATCTTTGTCTTTCTCTTTTTCTGTCTCAATCTCTGTCTCTCTCTCTCTTTCTCTTTCTCTTTTTCTGTTTCTATCTTTGTCTCTATTTTTCTGTCTCTATCTCTGTCTCTCTTTCTTTCTCTCTCTTTTTCTGTTTCTATCTTTGTCTCTCTCTCTTTTTCTGTCTCTATCTCTGTCTCTCTCTCTTTCTCTCTCTCTTTTTCTGTTTCTATCTTTGTCTCTCTTTTTCTGTCTCTATTTCTGTCTCTCTCTGTCTCTCTCTTTCTCTCTCTTTTTCTGTTTCTATCTTTGTCTCTCTCTCTCTCTCTCTCTCTCCACTTTCATCCAAAGAAGCTACAAGAAAATCTTTAAAACAAAATTTAGGGGTTCATTAATATGGGTTTCATAAATGTAAATAAAAGGACATTCCACATGGGTACTCAATTTACAATATATTAAGGTACCAGGTATAGGACAGTCTTTATTTCATCCCAGAGAAAATGTTTAAAATGTTAAGAACCCCAAAATACACATTAAAAATACTAAAAACATAAAATATTCAAATAGTACCTTATGCTCATGAACTTGTAAATGCAGCTTGTTTATAATTTAGGGTTATATTTAGGCTTCATTTGAAATATAGGAATACCCTACTCTTATCTTTGGGAATCTATCTCCTTGCAAACATTTTCCAGAAAAGATTTCCTCATTACTACATTTTTATTTACTTTGTTAAATAGTTCCCAAATATATTTTAATTTGAGTGTGCAAGACATGCTGCAGGTGTTTTTTTCTCTGACTTAGTGTATTGAGTGCCAGCCTTCGAACTAGGAAGTTATGGGTTGAAATCTCCCTTCTGACACATGCTGGCTTCTCAGTGTCCACTCAACACTATAAAGCTGGGAATGTTGCCTCACTATAGGAAAAATAGCTCATGAATATTTATCACTGGTTGTAGTTGTCACAACTGAGCAGCCACCCCATCATGCATAGGATATCTTCTCTTTGGGGGGCAGGGTAGGTAATTGGGATTGACTTGTCCAGGGTCACACAGTAAGTGTCTGAAGTCAGATTTGAATTCAGGACATACTGACTCCAGAGTCAGTGCTCTATCCATCACACTAACTACTTGACCTAGGATTTTCTCAAAGAAATATTCTGAAAGAAACTTTACAGAAATGACTCCCAATGCTTGGAAGCTCAATTTCTGTCACCAAGGGAAACAGGAATACCATGTTAAGGGAGTTCTCATCAAAAAATACCAAACCAGTAGGAATTTGCAAAAGCTATCTGATAAGCAAATTCAAAAAACTCATCAATATTAGAATGTCAGTAGCCTCTCTAAAGCAGGTAAGGCAGGAGTGAAGCTAGAAATGAACTGGATGTTATTTTTCATAATTACGAGGAAAATAACTAAAAACTTAGGTCCCAAGAGACTCCCCATTTGTGTTTGAGGGGAAGCAGTCAGATGTAAAAGAAACACTGAACTGGGTGTCAAAAAGCAAAAGATTAAGTTGATTCTGTGTCACCTTGAAAAATTCACTTAAAATTATGGTATCTCAGTTTTCTCATCTATAAAACTAAAAGGTTGGATCAGATGTGTCTCATCACTTGACCACTATTATTTTATAATGTACCTTGAGGTTGGTAAGTAGTTATGGTTTGTGTTTTGTTCAAACATCAAATTATTTAGAGGCCTAAACAGTAGTAGAAGCTAACACCTTAACTATTATTCACTCGCCATCCCTGAATAAAACTTTGAACTGTGTATCAAAATAGTCATGGATAATCCATACCTGTACTCCCCAAGGAAGAGAAGAAGCATCATACATGAGCATTTTCTTCAACTATAAAATGGGAATACTTCATAAGGTTGTTGTGAGGAGACAATGAATTAAAATTTGTGTCTAGCCATTAGAAGGTGCTTTAGAGATGTTTATTCCATTCCTCACTTTTCCCCTTCTTTATTTGGTTAATATCCTAAATGAGACAGAAATGGATAATACGGGAGGGGTTATGAAAGGATGGATACAATAAATGTGTGATGGATCTATAAATTAGCATGACTATTCCTTAAAGCAATTGGGAATTATGTAAATAAAGGGGCTTCAATGTCTGAACCCTTTGTCACAGAGATTCTGTTACTAGGCTTATGCCCCAATAAAATCACTGATAAAAATTAAGGTTCCACATAACAAACCAAAACATTTAGCAGAATTTTTTATGATACCAAAGAACTGGGGGAAAAAAAAGATGAGGACCATCAATTGAGGTTTGATTAAACAAATTTAGCTATTTGACAGTAAAAGGATATTACTATGTTATAAGAAACAATAAATGGGGTGGCTAGGTGGTGCAGTGGATAAAGCACAAGCCCTGGAGTCAAGAGTACCTGGGTTCAAATCCGGTCTCAGACATTTAATAATTACCTAGCTGTGTGGCCTTGGGCAAGCCACTTAACCCCATTTGCCTTGCAAAAACATAAAAAAAGAAACAATAAATATAATGAATACAAAGCAGCATGGAAAGGGATAGGACATAATGCAAAGCAAAGTAAACAAAACCAAAAAATGTACACCATAAATGGAAGAAAAGACAATCACAAAAAAATCAAAAAATGAATTCTGTAAAATTGCAGGTTCCTGATTAATTAAAATGAGGGAATTAGACTAATTGGGAACTTTCTCTGAGGTCCCTCCCAGATCTGACATTCTATGTTCTAAAGTCTCTCCCAACTGTGATACACTGTGATCTGAGGTTCCTTCAGTACTGATCTTCCATATTCTATTTATGGGAAGAGCTACTTGCCTTACAAAGAAGAGAGTCCACAGAATCATCAGTTCTATGTGTTCATTGACCACCAAGGGAATGGCTAAATCATCCCTAAAACTCCCTTGCTCACTGAGTCACCAGAAGAAGCCACAGACTCCATAATTTTCACAAAGACCAAGAGCTGAACTAAAATTGGGAAGGAAAATTCTGAACATGCTCTGTATAATTCTGTTCTAATCATCATGTATAAAGTTTTTCCAGTTATACTCTCTTCACTTTTCATTTCTTCAAATGTCTTTTCAAATGAGGACTTAGTTTTAAATGAAACTACCATACAGTAGTCTGCACTAGATGCCATTAGGTAATTTTCTGTCTTAACAATAAGACCAAATAGTCTGTCACTAAGTAAACTCCAGTTTTTATTTGAGTATTTTAAGTTATTGATATATTTTGTTTTTATATTTGCCTTCTTATCTGGATCCTTTCCTCCCTCTCTCAGAGAGCCTATCATTTAAAAAATGGATAGGCTAAAAAGGATTTAGCTTTAAAAAAAAAGTTAAAGAAGTAAAGAAAAAAATACAGCAAACTCCATCAAGATGGCAAAAGAAAATTTGACTTTATGTGGACTCTTCTCATCTAAACTGATCCTGAGTTTTGGGCTGTCTCTCCTGAGTTCTTCCTAACTTGGAGGTCATTTTGTGAATTTGAGAAGTTTGGCATTCCGAGGTTCTTTGGATAAAGATGACTGGCAGTAAAAGGAGGAGTTGGTTCCCAGAAACTACCCTGGTCTCTTGGAAGAGATAACAAGGAGAGGATGATTCCAAACCTTGTCTGGTTTGAGAGAAGATATCTACCATAAAGGAGGCAATACAGAGATAAAGTGAAATGCAATAAAGCCAATTCAGCCATTCTACAAACTGCTTTATGTTTTGAAGCCTCAGACTCTTTGCAAAGTAAAACATAGTTATTGCTGCTTCTTCTGTAATTAACTGTCAATGCATACTAGTATTTTATGTTTACCGTTATCTATCCCAAATCTGATTCATCCTGTACATTGAGAACATTTTAACTCCCTCATTTTGTGGGAGATCTTAGAAATGAGCTAAAACCAAAGACCTGCCAGGGTAGGGGTATGATTAGTCAAAGAATAAAAGAAAAAGAGAATCTAATTCCTTTTATGAGGCCAGGCTCCCCCAGTTCTGAACCCAATAAGCATAATTCCAAAGGAGAGAAGTGTGTGTGTGTGTGTGTGTGTGTGTGTGTGTGTGTGTGTGTGTGTGTGTGTGAGAGAGAGAGAGAGAGAGAGAGAGAGGGTACAAAGTCCAAGCTCTTTGGATCCTGTTGTGTTTTTTAATGTTAAATCCAGAACAGTATAAATAAAAAGATTGCCAAAATCAACACTGAATAAAACAAACAAAAATTGGGTGCTGAGTAATTCATTCTAATGATCTAGCTCATCCTTCAAAAGAAGAGAAAAGATAAAGATGGATCTTCTTTGCAGAAATGGGAGTTAATGAGTATGGACCATTGTATGAGATGCCTTTTGGTTGGTGAAATGGTTTTCTCCCCCTTTATAAAAATTCAGCTACAAGCAATAATAACTCATCAGAAACAGGATAGGGACATACTTGTAAATAAAAGTGATGCTAAAAAGAGATATTAATAAAACTTTGTCAAAAATAATCACTCCCGAATTTGGATCTATGCCCAAAGGGCAACAAAAATGTGCATACCCTTTGATCCAGCAATACCACTATTGGGTCTATACCCTGAAGAGATGATGAAAAAGGGTAAAAACATCACTTGTACAAAAATATTCATAGCAGCCCTGTTTGTGGTGGCAAAGAATTGGAAATCAAGTAAATGCCCTTCAGCTGGGGAATGGCTTAGCAAACTGTGGTATATGCATGTCATGTAAAACTATTGTTCTATTAGAAACCAGGATGGATGGGGATTCAGGGAAGCCTGGAGGGATTTGCATGAGCTGATGCTGAGCGAGTTGAGCAGAACCAGAAAAACACTGTACACCCTAACAGCAACATGAGGGTGCTCATTCCATCAGTGCACCAATCGGGTACAAATTTGGGCTGTCTGCAATGGAGAATGCTATCTGTATCCAGATAAAGAACCGTGGAGTTTGAACAAAGTTCAATTTAATTTAGAAAAAAACTGATATCTTATTGTTTGATCTTGTTATCTCTTATACTTTATGTTTCTTCCTTAAGGATATGATTTCTCTCTCATCACACTCAATTTGGATAAGTGTACAACATGGAAAAATTGTAAAGACTGGCAAATTACTTTCTGTGGGGAGGTGGGGGGAGGGAAGTAAGATGGGGGGGATTGTAAAACTCAAAATAAATAAAATCTTTATGACTAGGTTGCACAGTGAATAGAGCACTAGCCCTGGAGTCAGGAGTACATGAGTTCAAATCCGACCTCAGACACTTAATAATTACCTAGCTGTGTGGGAAAAAATCACTCTCACAAACACATGTTTCTTATTGCTACAGTTTCTTGGTGTTCAAAGGAACATAGAAGTGTCTTGAGTTCCATAAAGATTTCTAAGGACCCTAAATAGTAATGAATGGTTTGATCTCAATCAAAACCCTTAAAGCTCTCTTCCTGCATGAAAAATTTTTCCATCCATTGATCGCTTGGTATATTCCATTCTGATGATACACAAATATGGAAGATTAGATTCTACAATGAAACAAAACAATTCAAAATCCATAATAATGAAATAGTTGGCTATTTACTCCACGTCTGGAGCCCTGTAGACAAGCATCCTAATGATACAAAGAAAGGAGTCCCTTTAAATCTATGTCTGCTTAACGAGATTCCCAGGAGCATTCCCTTATAAAGCCTTTTTCTACAGTCAGTGATCACTGATTTCACAAGAAGTTTGTGGAGGGTAAAAAGAGGAAAACAAGAAGGGAAGTCAGGTAGTTCTATTTTATTGAGGATGATGACTCCTCAGTCCTTTCTATCCTCAGCATCCTAGAATTTCAAGACTAGAAGACACTAGAGACATCACCTTCTTTGACCTATACTCCCAAAATCCTATATCCTCCTGGATTTGTTTAAATCCCCTCAGATGAGGAGAAACCACAATATAACAATAATAATACTTACAATAATTATAGCCTTGACATAGCATTCGAAAAGCTTATAAGGGGTTTTATACTTTACTGCTTTTGATCCTCAAAAATGCTATGAAGTATTTATCATTATTATTATTATTATTATTACCCCTATTTTAATATATTAGGAAGCTGGAACTGTGAGAAATTAAGGCTCTTGTCCAGGGTCCTAGAGCTAGTGTGTCCTGAGGAAGGTTTCAAACTCTGGTTTTCCTGACTTCACTTAACCAGTGTACCATTTTACATGCCTTTTCTATTTCCAATTATTGCTCCCAATTCTGTTTTCTAGGGCAAAGGAGAACAAATCTAATGCCTCTTTCACATGTAAGCCCTTGAAAGATTTGAAAGCACTTATCACACCTGCCCCAAAACTACTTTATCTTCAGATTAAATATCTTTAATTTTCTCTTGCCCATTCTTCTGAGGTTGCATAACTTTCAGTCCCCTCCACCAGCACATAGCTCAGTTTTAAACACAAATAGCTTGTGTTTAATAAAGGCTATCCTGGTCATCTTCCTCTGGACTTCTTGTTGCTCAACCATTTTCAACTAGACCCCATTAGAGGTTTTCTTAACAAAAATATTGGACTGGTTTGCCATTTCCATCTCCTTATTTGTAAAATGAACTGGATCTCCAGTTCATTTTACAAATAAGGAAAACAAGGCACACAAGATTAAGTGACTTGTCTGGGGTTCCACAGCTTGTAAGTGTCTGAGATGAAATTTGAACTCAGGAAGATGAGTTCTCTTGACTCCAAGCCCAGCATTCTAATCATTGTCCTTCTCTGGATTTACTCTGAATTATAATGTCCTTCCCAAACTGTGGCATCCAGAATTGAACATTATCCAAATGTCACCTGATTTTTATCCCTCTCTTTCAATAGATCCTCCAGTCTCCAAAACTATAATTTTAAAAAATGGGATTTAACATCCCAAAATTTACTTTACATGCAATTTCCAAAGTGAATACAATGGTAAAATGAGGATAGTCTGTTTTTTTCCATCCTAAAAGGAGTAAGGAAGGTAAATATAAAGATATTTCATTTTTTTCTCTCCAATCTTTCATGACTTTATTTGTAGAAAGGGTACATGATAATAAAAATAATGATAATGATAGAATATAACAGTTAGAAGGGTCATGAATTTCAAGCCCCCACCCAATGCAGAAATTCCTCCTATGACATCCCTGACAGGTGGTCATTTGGCCTCTGTTGAAGATCAAACAACACCTTCCACATAGATGAAGAATGTACAGTTCCTGGAATGAGGAACATTACTTTAAACCTGACTGACACCGGAACCTGTGTTCTGAGTTTATGGTTTATGGTTCTCATTTAGTATGGTTGTAGACCTGTCCTTTTTTCCTAGGGGTTGGCTGAAGTGCCTGGACCAGGAGAGTCAGAACCATGAAAAAAAAATAAAATTGCTGCCCCAGTAAAGCAGGAGGAAATATATTCCCCTGAGATGGATTCTCTACTCATATAACTGTGATATTGCTCTTATAGGAAAAGGAAACATCTGGACTGAGCAACATTTAAGTGAGGACAATACAGAATGCATTCACCTTGGTATGAAATAACAGGTAAGTCCAAAGCCCTCTCCCCAAATAGGGTCTAAGAAATTCTATTGTTCATTTCAAATGTCTTACTTGTCTAGTGACAGTCCAAGATGGTTCAGAAAGACTGGACTCTTGCTTTTCCACACACTGCTGTTCCATCTCCCATACCTTTGAACTGGCTGTCCTCTTTCCTAGCATGTTCTTGTCTTTGGAATTCAGCTCGGGTGCCACCTTCTGTATAAGGACTTTGGTGTTCTTTTCTTTCCTGCCCTGACCTGCTAGGGCATCCTCTAAAATACTGTTGTTGTTCAGTTGTTTTTCAATTGTGTGTGACTCTTCTTGATTCCATTTGGGGTTTTCTTGGCAGAGATACTGAAGTTTTCCATTTCCTTCTCCAGCTCATTTTACAGATGAGGAAACTGAGGCAAACAAAGTTAAGTGACTTGCCCAGAGTCACACAACTGGTAAGTGTCTGAGGCTGGATTTGAACTTAGAAAGAAGAGTCTTACTGACTCCAGACCTATCCACTAGACCACTTAGCTGACCAGAACAGTACCTTGCATTCTTTTTGATCACACTATACATAGATAGCTTGAAAGAACTGGAGACATTTGACTTGGAGAAGGAAATTCTTTGAAGGAGACTTCAAGTACTTTCAGGGATGCCATATAGAAGAAGGAGGGAGGGAAAGGAAGGAAGACAAGAGGAAATAAAGAAAAACAATAGGGAGGGAAGGAATAGTTCCTATTGTGTTTATATTAAAAAGAGGGTTGGGAAATTCCCCAATTATTATGGATTCAATAAGGAGATTGAACTTAGATTAAAGGTTCTTAAGATTTTTTGTGTGATGGACCCTTCTGGCAAAGAACTATGAGCCCATTTTTAGAATAATGATTTTAAATGCATAAAACAAAATACAAAGGATGACAAAAGAAACATATTGAGATATAGGAAATTTTTTAAAAAATTAAAAAAAATACAAGTTCATAGAATCCCAGGTTAAGAACCCCTAAGCAAAATAATGTTTAAGACCCCTTCTAGCTCTGGTTCATTCATTCAGAGGCTGTCTAAGATTTCAAAGGAAAGAGCAAGCTAGTTTTTCATCTTAGATGTTGGGGTCAGAGTACATCTACTTCATCCTCTATAAAAATTATTGATTCTTAATTTAAACCATAATTATCTTCTTGGTGGTCGTTTTGCTTAGGTTCATCATGAGCATTGCCAGGCAAGATGACCAAGTGTCCCATGAAATTATGTTTCTCATTGCCTTTGGGCACACAATGCAGCCAACTCTGCCAATTCCTTCATTTGCCTCTCCAAGGAGAATTTAGGGAATGTTCTTTCCATGTAGTTGCAATTTATTTGCATCTTCTGGTTTCATTTATAGTTTGAACATTAGTATTGGCATGGTTCAATTAATATAGAAGGTTCAATATTATATCAGCTCATTGGTCATTGGTCAAGGATATCCTATGTAACAGGGGTTGTCTTTGGATCATGATCAGACTGTCTAATATAGAGGCTTATCTGAATATGGCATACCTCCATTAGGGGTACTCCATTTGATGAAATTTTGAGTATGCCCCAAAGGTAAACCCATATGTGTGTGTGCATGAATGTGTATAAACAACTAAATTAATGTTTGGAAATGTCTCTTTCAACTCTGAGATTCTCTGAATTAAATAAAATTGATCAAATCAAATTGAATGAGCCAAATGACTCTAAGTAAAAAACCATTTAAAATTATGAGATTCTCTTCATTGTCTACCCTTTTCTTCTGCCATTTTGTAATGATTACTATGGAAGTAGAAAAGGGCCTCTAAGCACCAAGAGACCTCTGATCTTCATAACTTCTCAAACCTCTCCAAAATAAGAAATATGTATAAGTGATAAAAAACTATTTCAACCATCTCCATGGTCCAAAACCCAAGAACTATTATAATCTATCAACCTTAAGAACTAACAGCAGAGATTAATGACTAATGTATTCACTCAGAATCCCCTCTCCTACCAGTTACCATACTCTGTCAGGGCTTCACAAACTGACCTTTCAAAATAATTCAATTCTGCCACCTACCTCCTCCCCACACAGCAGAAAACCAATAGGTAGAAACTTGCTCTGAGTAGGACTACAGAACAGAGAACTAAGGAACAGAAGGAACTGTAAACATACCAGGATTAAAGCAAAAAGGTCTTTGATCAAGTTTAGTCTAATTCTGTTCCCTCAGAAATCACTTAGGGAAGAGAATAATGTTGGTAAAATATGAATGATCCATCATGGAAACCACCTTTAAAGGGGAAGGAGTCAGAAAGTGAACAAAAAAATAAAAGGAAGAAAAAAACCTGAAATTTCCAAAGATTTCAGGAGAAACAAAATAAAACCTAAAGCAACAAGGAAGATATTCTAACAAAAGAGGAAATGGTTTCCAAATCAACTAAATGAATCCAGACATGTATGAAAAAGCATTATAAGACAAAGGAAAATGAATCAACACCTTTGAGGCAAATGACTCAGACATACAAGTTCTTAAATAGGAGGATATTCCTGTATGATGAAAGAAATATGAATTATGAAAGCTGAAGTTATATGGCCTCAATAGCAGAATCCATTGGTATGCTAGAAAACCATGGTGGCAAACTGCACCTGAGAAATAAAAGAGAAAATAATTGATTTGGAATACATATACATTGAGGTAAAGGACAATCTGGAAAAAGAGAAGCAAAAAAGAAAAAAACACTAAAAGAAAACCTGTTTTCTATTCAAGCATTTAGAAGAAGAAACCCAAAATAGGAAAGTTAAAAACCTTTAATTCCATCAGAAATACAGAAATTAAAGTAGAAATATATAAATATAAGAATCATCAACTAAAGGGAAAAAACATCCTTAATTTGATGTTTCTCATTCATTCTTAAAGACCACTATGGCATCAGGGGAGGTGATGCCATGACAAGTTCATGAATTGGATTTCAGTGAGGATATGGCTGTGCTAAGTCATCAGTCTCATTTTCTCCATCATCTTAGGTCAAGTAGTCAGATATAAACCAGGACCACTGGAGTGGCCTTGGATGTGAGGTAATCAGGGTTAAGTGACTTGCCATATGTGATAAAATATTATTAAGCTGTAAGAAATGAAGAAGTAGCTGTTTCAGAAAAATTTGAGAAGACTTATATGAACTGATGCAAAGTGAAGGGAGCAGAACAAGGAAAACATTCCACATGGTTAACAGCAATATTGTAACAATGATCAATTATGAAAACCTTAGCTACTGGGGCAGCTAGGTGGCACGGTGGATAGAGCACTGACCTTGGAGTCAGGAGTACCTGAGTTCAAATCCAACCTCAGACACTTAATAATTACCTAGCCGTGTGGCCTTGGGTAAACCACTTAACCCCATTGCCTTGCAAAAAACTAAAAAAAAAAAAACAAAAAAAAAACACCTTGGCTACTCTGATAAATACAATGATTCAAAACAATTTCAAAGGACTCATAATGAAAAATGCTATCCATCCCCAGAGAGAGAGAACTGATAAATTCTGAGTTCAGATTGAAGTATATTTTTCATTCACTCTATTTTTCTTACTTTTTTTTTCTTTCATAACATGGCTAATGTGAAAATAGGCTTTGCATGACTTCATATATATAATTGGCATAGTATTTCTTGCTTTCTCAATGATGGGGAAGGGCAAAGATTAAAATTCAGAACTGAAAATATGCCTCTTAATTTTTTTACATTAAAAAGTGAGTCAGTGTGAATAAATTTGGCATAAGATAAATTAATCTTTTAAAAAACTCAAGAAGGGGGGAATTGTAATTCAGAAGAAAAACTATTGTAGACTACATAGACATAACTTTAAATTTTAAATTAATTAAATTAATTTAAATTAATTAAATTAAATTAAAATTTTTAAAAGAGGGACAGATTGGATAAGAAAACAAATTCCACAAATCTTATGGGAAAAATATGTCCAAAAGACATGCACAAAATAAAAATTAAGTCATGAATCAAAATTTACTAAGCATTAAATTAATACAAAAAATCAGGTTGTATTCATAATATCAGGTAAAGCAAAAATAAGCAATCATAAAAAAGAATTAGTTGACAAAGCTATTGACACTCAGTGATTACCTTCATTTCTGTCATTTGCTTCTACACCCTGTAAAATCTGGCCGCTAAATTTATCATTCAATTGAAATATTCAAAAAAGAAAAAATCATGTTAGGATGAAAGTAACCACAGACAACAAACTAATATTTATGTTATTTTGTTAACATCCAAATTCATAAAAGAAAAAATAACTTGATTACATGATGACAGTAATTGTAGTGTCATAAAAGTCACAGGTGATTTTAATGTCTCTAACAGTTTTGGAGGAATTTAACATAAAAATTAAAAAATTTAAGAAGATTGGAGGAGAATATCCAAAAGGAGAAAGTAACCATCAGTGTGGAATGCTCCAAGAGAATTCCAGGATGGTCAAGATTGAGAAAAGATTATTAGATGTGGCGATCAAGAGATGACCAATAACTTTAGAGATGGCAATTTCATTTGAATGATGAATTTGAAAGATTGCAAAGGGTATAGAAGCAAATGAGAGGAGTGAAGGGAATCACTGACTGTCAAATGCATTTTACTCTCAAAAGGGAAGAGAGATATGGGGAAATTGTTAGCAAGGATGGTCTGATCATCCTAACCAGCTTTGGTTTCTGACGGTTGGTAAAGAGAATGGTGTATTTGTAGGCAGCAGGGCAGGAGCCAGTAGATAAGGAGAGACTATAGAATAGAGGATAATTGGGAATAATAGTCGAAGCAATCTGCAGGAGAAATTGAGAGAACTTTTTTGGACAGTTATGAAAGAACTGTTGTTTCAACAGCTCTGGGTGGGTGTCCAAGGAAGCACAGGTTTAATTCCCTAAACATGTGACCAACACTGGTAATGAGGATAAGAGTGAGGGTGATACCTTACATTTAAATGGCCCTAGTATTTTACAAAAGACTCGAGCATACATTTTCTAATTTGCTTCTCATAGCAATTCTGTGAAATAGTCAAGAGAAGGATCAAAGTGACAGAGAATTGGACCTTGGAGATCATTTTATCTAACTCCTCTTCTTATAAATAAGGAAAGTGAGGCTCAGAGCCAGGGATCTGAGCCCAAGTCTTCTGTGTATTCAGTGTCATGTAAATAATAGGCATTCAGAAAATGAGTCTTGAGTTAAAGTGAATTGAAATGAATTCTGGCTCCAAGTTCATTGTTCTCTTCACTATAAGCCCAGCAAAAATTATTGTGTGAGCAAAGTTTGTCTTTGGCTCTCTCTTACCTTCCATTACCAGCATTCCCTTTCTCATTCCTGGTCCCAGAAAGTCTCTTGCATTGAAACCTGCAGATCTAGCTTTACTCTTAGCTGACTAAATTCCTAATTCCTCTAATTCCTCTGATGATGTTTCTTGGAAACTAAGTTCACACATAAAAGGAATAAATGGAATATTTCAATTGAATGATAAATTTAGAGGCCAGATTTTACAGAGTGTAGAAGCAAATGACAGAAATGAAGGTAATCACTGAGTGTCAATAGCTTCGTCAACTAATTCATCCTCAAAAGGGAGGAGAAATATAGGAAAATCGATAGCAGTCATGGTCAAATAAAGAGATGGCCCGTTTTTCTAATCACCTTGTTTTGATGGATGGCTCAAGCATTTTTATACTACTTAATAAAAGAGGAAACCAAGGCATAGAGCAGGGAAGGAGCTTGACCCAGGGCACAGACCTACTCTATCAGGAAAAACTTAAGATTACAAAGTAGACCTCCTGATGCCAAATTCAGAGCTTTGTTCATTCTGTTGGTAATACCACCCTCCCACATACCAAATTGCTTTAAACTGACTTTTCTTAGGAGTATTTGCATTTTAGAAGCACACACAAACACACACACACACACACATGCAGGCGTGCATACACACACATACGCATACACACACACACACACACACATCCCTTGTGAGACATTAAAGAAGGAAGCTGTAATTGTATGACAAAAGGCAATGAGGATGGTATTTAAGATCTCTGCCCATTCAAATCAATTTAAACATTTATCTAGCACTGGGCTAAGGACTGGGACACACACCAAAAAAAAAGGCGCACAAGGAGTTTACAATCTAATATCATTAGATATAGGCAACATAAAAGCAGGCCTTGAAATAAATCCTATAGAGCTTGAATGCAATTTTAAACTAGTAATAAGCTCTCTTTCTCTCAGTTTTGATATTCAGGTAGGGGCTGCAAGATGATTTAGTAGACAGAGTACTGGGTCTAGAGGCAGGAAGACCTAAAATTCAATCTGACCTCACTATCTGGGTGACCCTAGTCTAGTCATGTAACTTTTGCCTGCTTCAGTTTCCCTATCTGTAAGGTAGCATTTAACCAGCAGGGTTGTTGTTGGGACAAAATGAAAACATGCTTCCAAACTGATATGCAAAACTTTAGCTTACTATATAAAAATGCTTTCTATAATTACAATCATTGCTATTATCATTGTTGTTATTATTATTTAAGGGGAAAGTACATTTAGGAGCTAAAATATGAAGAAGTAGAGATCTGGTAAGACCCTTGAAGATCTAAAAGGAGTTCACGAGTGGGGTTTTGGCATTGTCTTCTGTTATTCCTTCATGCTTTTTTTGGGAGGAGGGGGACCTTAAGAGGTACTTCTTCCACAAGATAACTTTTCAAAATATATCTGTCCTGTCATCCAGAAGCACTCTGGTAAATATTTAACAAATGACATTATGAAGAAAAAAATGTATGCATAAGACACTTTTAAGTTTAATCTATTATTATTATTATTATTATTATTATATGAATCTATTGTTATTTAATCTCTATTTTTAATATTATATTTTTTCTCTGCCACTCTAAGTCTAGACAATCAACAAAACAATAAATCAAGTTCTGAAATGTAGCATTTACAAGGTGTTAAGGATCACACTAAAAATTTAACAGTCAATCAGTTCTCTAGCACATACTCCCTCTAAGTCATCTTTTTCTAGGTTAAACATTCCTGGCTCCGGCAGGAGATCTTATCATACCATGATCTTGAACTCTGTTATGATCCTGACTACCCTCTTCTGTGCTCTCTATAGTTTATTAATGTCCTTCTTTAAATGCAGCAACAAGAGATGAAGACAGTACTCCAGATGGAGTCTAATATAGACTCTATATAAAAAAAGATCATCCTCCTGGATATAATTTTTTTCTTAATGTAGACCTATTATTGTTTGGTTATTTTTAAGTCATGTCCAGTTCTTCATGACCCTATTTAGAGTTTTATAGGCAAAGACAACAGAGTTTTTGCCATTCCTTCTCCAGTTCATTTCACAGATAAGAATAATACCAAGGCAATCAGGATTAAGTCATTTGCCTAGGGTCATACTCTAATATTTGAGGCCAGATTTAAATTTATTTCCTGACTCCAAGCCCGACATTCTATACATCATACCACCTAGATGTCCTAATGCAGGCCTAAACTGCCAATATTATCCTTGGTATCTATTATAACCATAGATCTTTGACTGAATTGCTATCTAGTCACATCTCACTTCCTTTATGATATGAAGTTGATTTATTTAAACCAAATAAAAGACTTAAGGGTGGCTAGGTGGCTAGAGCATTGGCCCTGGAGTCAGGAGTACCTGAGTTCAAATCCGACCTCAGACACTTAATAATTACCTAGCCGTGTGGCCTTGGGCAAGCCACTTAACCCCATTGCTTTGCAAAAAAACCTAAAAATTAAAAAAGAAATCCAAGACTTTATATTGATCCTTATTGTTCTTCTTTATTGAGTTCATTCCAATATTTTAATCTGATCTCTGAATCAAATAAAAAGATTTTCAGGAAGATATTTTGATCCTGAATTTGTCACCTAATATGTAAATTACCCCCTTAACTTTCAGTCATCTGAAAACTGAGAGGCATGCCATTCATGCCTTTATTTAAGACACTCAAACTGGTAGAAAGTCATACTTGTTTCCAAGTTAATAATTTTCTCCCCAATAATGAAAATACATGTTAATACTTTGTATTTGATAAGTAATTGGGTGTTGAAGAGGGAATGTGCAAGACTGACTTTTATTTCTAAGTGACTATAATTGCATCTCTCAAGATTTAGGAAGTTTGATACTTGGAGATGGTGAGCCTTTGGCTATTTTCAGTTACTCAATACTTAAAAGAGACTTTGTGCTCTTGTATAATAATAATAATTTAAATCCCTTTGTCCTTCTCACTCCTAATAAGAACATCGGGTGGGGTGAGTTTACTGTATCAGTTAAAAAAGGAAGGGTAGCTTCTGGTTGTTTATCTTCCTTCAACCCTTCAGGAAGCATCTTTCTATCCAGAAATAGAACCACAGGATGTTGCTCTTCTTATTCATCATGTTGGCTACTCCCAAGTGGCTGCTAGAGTAGGGAAACTCATTGAGATGAGCTTGCCCCAGGGTTTCTGACTATCTTTTCTGCTATGTTTAGGTTTGGTTTGGTTTTTTTTTTTTTTTAGTTTTAGTTCTATTTTATTTTATTTTTTTGCAAGGCAATGGGGTTAAGTGGCTTGCCCAAGGCCACACGGCTAGGTAATTATTAAGTGTCTGAGGTCGGATTTGAACTCAGGTACTCCTGACTCCAGGGCCAGTGCTCTATCCACTGTGCCACCTAGCTGCCCCAGGTCTGGTTTTTATAAGAAAAGTGAACATCATCAGTTTTAAAGGTAACCTTCTGAGTTCAAGAGAATCAGAGGTCCCAAGTTTTTTTGAGAAATATTGCATGTTCCTGGCAATTATTATAGTGCTCTCAGAAAGATGAGCACAAACCAGAGTATGGCTCAAGCTTGGCCCATTTTTCCAGAAGACACGAACCAGGACTTGTATGGACAGTGCAGAGCTGAGGTAAAATGTGGAATGAATAGCTCAGTAAACTTATGTGTGTTCTGATGAGGCTTAAGAATCAACTTTCTCCAGAGACTCATATAAGTAATGTTACTCAATCCAATTTTAAGACACTCTTCTCAAAGTATGTTATAAGTCTTCTGTGTCCATTAGCATTTCTTTATTATGTAAGAAATAAATACCTGTCCTAACCATGATTCATAATGTTACTCAGTCCTATTTTAAGTCATTTTCTCAATGTACCCTATGAGTCTTCTGTGTCAATTTTGTATGTAAGAAATAAATACATGTCTCAACCATGATTCATATTATATTTCTTTTATTCTCTCTCTCCTTTGGAAAAACTCTAAAAATGAGACAATACATAAACTTTGGCAATATTTTCTTGGAGTAATTTGGTGGGGGGACAGAAAAAGCAAAACATGAGAGACCAAACTCCTCCCATTCTGAATAAGGGATATATGTGTATTATATGTGTTATATATGTGTTAGCAATTATATCTTAGATTATCCTCAAGAAAAGTCATTGTTATTGGTGAAATGAATGTTAGTCATAGATTTAGAGTTAATAGAGAAAATATAGGTCATATAGTCCAATTCCTTCATTTTAAAAATTAGGGAACCACAGCTCTGAAAGGCCAAAGTATTTGACCAAAGTCATTCAGTAATAAATGACTGAGATCTTGATCTAATTTATCAAATTATTTAGCCATAAGGAGTTCATCATATCATCAATCTATATTTTTTGGTGGGCAATTTCCTCTGTGCCAACAATGCATGTTGCAAATTTATATCCATTCCAATAAAAAAAAAAGGAATTCTGTGAATTCATTCAATGTAGAAATCCCTCCATGGATGGAAATCATCAACTATTCTGGGATTTATAGTTTTAAATGGAGTCCTGAAAGATTAAATAAATTGCCCACCATGATCACATAGGTAAAACAAATCAGAGATAGAAATTGAATCCATGTCTTCCTAGCTACAATTTCAATTTTCTATGCATTATGTCCCTCAAACATCTATAGATAGGTAGATTGGTGGAAGAGGGATAGATGGATAGATAGATAGTTAGATAGACGATAAATGGATGATGGATGGATGGATGAATGGATGGATGGACGGATGGATGAGAAGGTGGGTTGATGGAGGGAAGGAAGGAAAGATGAATGGATGGATGAATATATAGATTTTACATATATATTTATATGTGTATATACATATATATGTACATAGGCACATGTATATATGGGTTTGGACTTATATATGTCTGCAAACAGTAAACAAAAATATTTAGTTGTGGGTATAATTTAAATGGAGCAACATAATTCAAAAGATCATTAGAAACATAGAAATTTAGACCTTTTTTTAACAGCCTAGAGCATTAAAGAGAAAACTGGCTTAAGAGTCAGAAAGAGCTGGATTCAAATCTTGCCTCTCTCACAGTGACCATGTGTCCTTGGGTATGAACCTTAAGGTCCCAATACCTCAAGTAACTCTCTATATTATAAATTTCAGAACAGGTGCCAACATCCCTTGGTGAAGGAGTTTCCTTGCTAGAAGCATCTCATGCCAATGAAATAACAAGTCCAATCCAAAAGAAATTTTAGAGTCCAACCACATTACTTTATATAAGGAAAAAACTAAGACCCAGCTTCTGTAGCTACTTGGTAGCAGAGCCAAGACAAAAACTAAGGTCTCTTGACTCTTGATCTAGAGTTTCTCCACCACCACCACCCCTCCCCCAAAGTGCCTCCTTTCTAAGTCCTTGCAACCAAACAAAGAAAGCCATCAACTGCTGGGGAATGTCAATGCCCCCATTGATTCTAGGAGTGACCATGGCCAGTTCACGCTCTTCATGTCAATCCCAGTTGGAATGATGGAATGATAGGAGCCCCAAACTTTGACTTAGGCAACTGAATGGGCTATTGTTCCACGGAAGTGTGTGGGCCGAGAGGACAACAAACTGCTAAGTGTCAGTCAGTGGAACAAACATTCTTCTTTCCCCCCAACGTAATTTTTGACGTAAGGAGCATTGCCCCCAATTTTCCTTGCAAATAGGCACACTGGTGGTCATAGCAACTGTCATGCTCAAAAGCTGCCCTGTCAGGAGTTCTGAAAAGCCTGGAGACATTTGTATTAGATGGTCATAGCCATGCTAGCTAAAGCTTAAATGCTAAACCAGCCCGCCCTCATCCAAATGAAGAGCTTCGACATTTGTGTTCCATTAAACCAAAATTAATAAGACTCCACTAGGAAGAAAGCAAAGGGGAATGGGGTTTTTTGTGTATACAGCTGTGTTATGAAGTAATACGGGGAAGGCTAATATGAATAATGATTACACATGTGTGTTCAATTTATTTCTTTTACTTTCGTATATGGTCTCCTTTAACCCTTTTTCTCTATAGGTTTTTGAGGAATCAATCACAGATTTCACAGCTGGCCAAGACAGGGTTTTGACTATTCCTTTCACACTACAGGGCCCCAATAGCACTTCTATATTTAAAAGCCACTCTGGGTCACTGCTAAGTTGTACTTTTGAAAAATGGTCTCTTCCTTGCTGACTAAGTACATGGGTCTGGTAGTTTGACTTTACCAGGGGGGAAAAATAAATTTTTTAAAAAATCCATGTCTATAAACAATGAGTCTATAAATTAAAACATAACATGGATCCTGCTTTCAGTCTAGTGAAAAAGGTTGGGGCGGGGCAGAGGGAGATAGGAGACATCCCCATAAAAAGGGCAGATTCTCCTCATGTGACAACCCTCTATTCCCTCCCTTCCCCAAACTTCTTCTGGCTCCATTTTATATAATAGAGGTTAAATCATGGGTTCCGGTGCATGTTTTACAGATGAAAATAAAAAAGAAATGAGAAAAATGAGGGAGAAAAGGGAGAAAAGAAAAAAAAAAGAAGGGAGGAGGGGGAAGAAAGGAAGGAAGGAGGGAGGAAAGAAGGAAGAAAAGGAAGGAAGGAAGGAAGGAAGGAAGGAAGGAAGGAAGGAAGGAAGGAAGGAAGGAAGGAAGGAAGGAGGGAGGGAGGGAGGGAGGGAGGGAGGGAGAAAAAATAAGATAACACTCTCCCACCTGGCGATTTATAGAATGAGGCTGAATGAAACTAGTTGAATGAGCTTGTGGGGGGCCTATCTTTGCTCTTGCTTTCTACTCACAAATTTACTATGTTTGTCTTTTTTTAAGAGTCAGTACCAAAGAGAAACAGGGAAAACAGGTCAGCTTCTGTTGTCCTCATATCACTGGTGACTCCATTCTATCTTCATTCTCCAGATTTCTCCAGGATTTACTCCCCCATTAAGCCATTGTTGTTTGGGCACCTTCGACAATGTTCTTCACTGGTTTTTATGGCTTTATTTCTACTGCATAGAGTTTGGGGGTTCCTCTACTTACTTCTTTGGAGCTTGGATTGCCATCTTCCTGAGAACTAAGCTATTTGCCCCAGTTCTGGTCCCTGGCCTTACCCTTACAGTCTATCTTTCCCCTGAAAAGAACTTAATAAAGTTTCTGGTAGGCATCATATAAATGTTCATTCCATGCTCTTTCCATTTCCCATTTCCCTTTCCCTTTTTGCTAAATGAAGCTCCAATTATCTCCACTCACACAGTCTTTCTGGATGAATTGAATGAAACCCTTGATCTCAAGTTGGGTGACTGGATAGGGAATAAGGAGCAGAAAATAATTTATCTTGCCAAATGTAATTACAATATACTAGTGTATTATCTTGTCTACCCTCACACATCTAGTTGTGGAAACCTGACAATAATGAAATTAGCTTAGCCAATATGTGGAAGGGTTATCTCACAGGATAGTCAATGTGTAGTGCTATTGACCTGAGAAGGAGGGAAGGGAAAGTGAGGAAGGAAAAGAGATGTGTGCATCCAGATAGTGAAGTAATTTTCAGAAATGTGAACTTTGTACCACTACTAAAAAGTCTATGTACCCTAGACCAAAATTTGATAGACATCTGTTGCATAGCTATAAATTCAAAACTACGGAGTCTGAATGCAGACTGAAACATACTATGTTCACTTTTTAAAGTTTGCTTTATGTTTATTCTTTCTAATTTATTTTTCTCCCTTTAATCTTGATTCTTCTTTTATAACATGCCATCAGACTCCACAGATTTTTCCTCTGGACATGGATGACATTTTCCATCACAAGTCTTTTAGAATTGTCCTTGATCACTGAACTACTGAGAAGAGCTGATTCCATCATAACTGATTTTTTTCACAATGTTGCAGTTATTGTATGCAACGTTGTCCTTGTTCTGCTCACCTCACTCAGCATCAGTTAATTCAAGTCTTTTCACGGTTTTCTGAAGTCCGCCCACTCCTGATTTCTTTATACAATAATAGCATTCCATCACATCCAAATACCTTAACTTGTTCAGCCATTTCACAACTCATGGGCATCCCCTCATTATCCAAATCTTTGCCATTACAAAATAGAGCTGCTAGAAATAGTTTTGTCATGTGAGGATCTTCTCTTTTTATGATGTCTTTCAGATATAATGGCATGGATATGCATAGTTTTATTGTCCTTTGGCATAGTTCCAAATTGCTCTCCAGAATGATTCAATTGGTTCAAAACTCCACCAACAGTGCATTGGTGTCCCAGTTTTCCCATAACTTCTCCAATACTGATCATATTCCTTTTGTCATTTTAGCCAATCTGATAGGTGTGAAGTAGCACCTCAGAGTTGCTGTAATTTGCATTTCTCTAATTGATAATAATTTGATACATTTCTTTCATATGTCTATAGATAGCTTTAATTTCTTCATCTGAAAACTATCTGTTCATATCCTTTGATCATTTATCAAATGGAAAATTACTTGTATTTTTATAAATTTGATTTAGTTCTCTATATATTTTAGTAATGATTCCTGTATCAGAAACACAAGTTTCTGTAATCTTGGTTGCTTTGGTTTTATTTGTGCAAAACCTTTTTAATTTAATGCAATTGAAAATATCCATTTTGCAATTTATAATTGTCTGTATCTTTTGTTTGGTCATAAATTCCTCCTTTCTACATAGATCTAACACATAAATTGTTCCTTTTTCTCCTAGTTTATGGTATCACCTTTTATGCCCAAATTCTGTTCCCATTTCAACCTTATCTTGTTAAAGGATGTCCTTTTTTTAAATAGATATTAGAGGGAGTTCTCCTCTTTCTTGTCTAAATACAGAACAAGAGCAACATACTTGGAGTAAACAAAAGTGTTGAAGAGAGAAAGTGAAAATAGGCAAGTGAAAAGGTATGTAGATTTTCAAGCTTCTTGGGCAAAGACTCAATGATCATTTGTATGTTAGAGTTATGGGAATTCCTGTTCAGTTATAAGGTTGCCTAGATGACCTCTAAGGTTCTTTCAGCTTCTGTGATGCCACAATAGTGAAACAAAGCTGTAGAAGAAAGAAGGAAAGAAAGAAAGAAAGAAAGAAAGAAAGAAAGAAAGAAAGAAAGAAAGAAAGAAAGAAAGAAAGAAGGAAGGAAGGAAGAAGGAAGGAAGGAAGGAAGGAAGGAAGGAAGGAAGGAAGGAAGGAAGGAGGGAGGGAGGGAGGGAGGGAGGGAGAGAGAGAGAGAGAAAGAAAGAAAGAAAGAAAGAAAGAAAGAAAGAAAGAAAGAAAGAAAGAAAGAAAGAAAGAAAGAAAGAAAAGAAAGGAGGAAAGAAGGAAGTTAGGAAGGAGGGAAAAATCAATAAGTGGGTGGGTGGGTGAGTGGATGAATGGATGATGGATGGATGGATGGATGGGTTTATAGATAATATATATAGAACTTCTAAGACTGTTACAATTATAAACACTACAGAACAATAAGGAGCCCCAGTCATTTAACTCCAGATCTGGGTCCTGAAGTTTAGGAATAAGAGGGTAAAAAGCACTCAAAAATCAGTAAGATTTATTAAGTGCCGATTGGATGCCCAACCCTGTGCTAAAGCTGAGGATACAAATAAATAAGGGGGGGGGGAGTCTCTGCCCTCAAAGAGTTTACACTCTAAGCAAGGAAGAAAATACACAAGAAATGGCTATAAAGAGGTGGGAATGAACATTGAGGGGAGGGAGGGGAGATAGGAGAGATACAGAAATGGAGCAGAATAACTAACAGAGAATAAAATTCACTGGAAAATTCTGAGTTCTCTATAGACATTGGGAGGAATTTGTCCCTCTACTTTCTGATCCCATAATTAGAGGGGAAAGGGAATTGAGGATGATAACTGCTAAGTTTCAAAGCAGAATCAACCTGGAAGAGGCATAATATATGGAATAGAAATCAAACTAAAGATATGGGGAACTTTTAAGAAATTGTTAAAAGGATATAGGGAAAACTGATAAACAACAATATTATCCTATTAAAATATTCCTGAAGTAATTTATCAAAAATGTTATATATTAAATTTTCTTTATAAAAAATAATCTTTAAAATTTTTCTCAGATGTGTATATACAAGTAAAACTTTAGAATGTATTTTTTTCACATTATATAGGAGAAATTCTTGAAAAGAACTGATGAAAGCAAAAGGTTATGGGCACCAAAAAAGTTTGGGAATTCATTATTAACTAGAGTACAGAAAGATTACTAGAAAGGGGACCACTTAAAATGAAATTCTCTTACAGAGTCCACAGAGTTCTAGAATTTGAGAAGTTAGAAAAAATCACAGAGGGGTAAGATAGTTCACAATTTCTATAGACTGATATATAAATATTGACATTTTTAAAGCAAATGTTTCAGTGTTTAGACATTGCAATCTTTATTGATTTGATAACTACATTTCATTTTAAATGAACGAAGAGTTTCATCAAAGGCTACCCATATTCTCACAATACTTTAGGACCAAACACACCCTATTGGTCTAGGGAGAACTTGGGTGAGAATAAAGTATAAGAATGCCTCTGGTGAGAGAATTTTAAAAGCAGTGAGGAAAAACTAAGAGGAAGAAGGAAGTAAGAGAAGGAAATAATTATAGTACGAGACTTCTTTGACTTACTCTGGTGGTTTGTAGAATCTGAGGTTTTCTGCCCTCTTGCAATGTGAGACTTGCATTCAATGTGGTTATAAGCCTTCCTTGGGCAGATTTTACCCCTTCCCCAACTAAAGCAATGTGGCTACAGATTCCTGAAGACTTGATATTATTATGGTGTTGTTTTGTTTGGTGTTTTAGTCATTTTCCAGTTATTTCTGACTCTTTGTGACCCCCTATTTGGGGATTTCTTGGCAAAGATATTGGAGGAGCTTGCTAATTTCTTCTCCAGCTCATTTTACAGATGAGAAAACTGAGGCAAACAAGGTTAGGTAACTTGCCCAGTAACTTAAGTAACAGAGCTAACTAAGGCCAGATTTGAATTCACAGTGATTGAATTTTCTTGACTCCAGGCCTGGCACTTAGGCCACTGTGCCATCTATATAATGAGCAGATTTTTAAAAATTACTGGGAACAATGGTAGTGCTCTAGCACCTAGCATTAAGGCATGCTTGGAAGTCTAGAAGGATCTTCATGAACTGTTGCTGAGTGAGATGAGCAGAACCAGAAGAACAATGTACACCCTAATAGCAACATGGGGTTGATGATCAATCTTGATGGACTTGCTCATTTCATCAGTGCAACTATCAGGCACAATTTTGGGGTATCTGCAATGGAGATTGTCATCTATTTAGAGAAAGAATTGTGGAGTTTAAACAAAGACCAAAGATTATTACCTTTAAAAAAATACAATCTCTTATACTTTTTTTTTCCTTGAAGATATGATTTCTCTCTCATCACATTCAACTTAGATCAATGTATATCATGGAAACAATGTAAAGACTAACAGACTGCCTTCTGAGGGGGGTGGGGGGAGGGAAGCAAGATTAGGGGAAAAATTATAAAATTCAAAATAAACAAATTTTTTAAAAGACACAGCCCCTTTAATGATCATCTCAGGGATAAATTATTACTTCCTCAGGGTAAATCCACAGATAAAGCAGGGGCACAGAGTCAGGGCTCAAGTATACAGCCTTTTACCCTTGTGGGGTTAGAAGCTCGTTTTTATTCAGAAACAGAAATTTATAGAGTTCATTATTAATAATTTACTGATTTGGGGTGGCTAGGTGGTGCAATGGATAGAACACTGGCCCTGGAGTCAGGAGTACCTGAGTTCAAGTCTGGCCTCAGATACTTAATAATTACCTAGTTGTGTGGCCTTGGGCAAACCACTTAACCCCATTTGCCTTGCAAAAACCTAAAATAATAATAATAATAATAAAATTGACTGAATTTTTATCCTGAAATCCTCTTTCAATCATCATAATATGTGACAGATCCAGCAGCTCATTTGAAGGAAGAAATTCATAGAATAGGGAGGGCTTAGTACTCTAAAATTATTAAGATTTTAAGTTGCAGAAAAAATGATGAGTTACATTAGCAGAATCCCTATATCAATGAAATCATATGCCCATGTCTTATCCCCTAATAGGCTAAGAATTAGTAAGAGTTTTAAGACAAGTCTATGACAAAGGAGATCATGAGTCATGCCAAGAAATTCTTTTAGATTAGAGTTTAAAATGGAATTAATAGAAAAAGGGGTATCCTGAGCTAGGAAATTTAAGCAAAGCATATCCTATAATTCCATGATTTCTAACCTCTAGAAGGGGAAAGTATTTCTCAGAAAGCAACTTGACTATGGAATTACTATGCTTTATAGTACTTTTTGTTTGACAAAGAATTAGAAATTGAGGGGATGCCCATCAATTGGGGAATGGCTGAATAAACTGTGGTATATGAATGTAATATGCCATAAGAAGTGATGAGTAAGCAGATTTCAGAAAAACCTGAAAAAACTTACATACACTGATGCAAAAAGAAATGAGCAGAACCAGGAGAACATTAAAAATACTACCAGTTACAATGTTCAATGCTTATTATGACTTAGCTCTTTTCAGGAATACAATGATCCAAGACAAGTTCTGAAAACTCATGAGAAAACAGTATGAAATCAGGAAGACCTGACTGACTTTTGTAAATTGGTTATCAAGACAACCTCTCTGCTCAGTGTTCTCTTCTGAGAAATGAGGATTTAAAAATATCCATAAAACATCACATGGGTCTGTTGTGAAGGTCAGAGGAGGTGATGCATGTAAAGTTTTTTGTAAAGATTAAAATACCATATAAACATCAGTTATTATTATCCACAATGGGGATTAGATTTGATCAGATGGGGCAGCTAGGTGGCACAGTAAATAAAGCACCGGCTCTGCAGGCAGGAGTACCTGAGTTCAAATCTGCCTCAGACACTTAATAATTACCTAGCAGTGTGGCCTTGGGCAAGCCACTTAACCTCGTTTGCCTTACAAACCCCCCCCCCCCAAAAAAATTGATCAGATCATTTAAGAAATCTCAGTATTCATTTCCTCCTACAAATGGAAAAATGTATGCAATAATATCACTCTCCTTTAAAAGAATGAGTTTACTGTTTAAAAACCTGAATATCTGGTGTGATAAATGTATTGTACAAAGGAAGAATCTTTCATCCTATAAAGAAGCTAATCTACGAAGGCTAAATCAATAGAGAGAAAAATTAGAAGAGACCTTTCATTGTAAGTATTCGTCCACTGCTATATTCTTTTTATTTTTAGGTTTTTGCAAGGCAAACGAGGTTAAGTGGCTTGCCCAAGGCCACACAGCTAGGTAATTATTAAGTGTCTGAGACCGCATTTGAACCCAGGTACTCCTGACACCAGAGCCAGTGCTTTATCCACTACGCCACCTAGCCACCCCTCACTGCTATATTCTTAAACAACCTAGGATTGATAAATTGTGTGAGACTGTCACTGATGGAGAGAATGACTATTTAACACTGTATGTCTGAGCGAGGAGCAGATTTTATATGAGATAGATCAATCTCCAGAAATACATTCCTGTTATGGTCTTATCATATAATAGCTCTGATTCCTGTTTGCTCCCTGTTTGGATAAATGAGTATATTCATTGTTCTGTTTTCAATGATCTTTTCTGTAAGTCTTCACATGTTAGCTTGGAGCACTCTTTCCCCTGTAAAGCATAGTGACCATGAAAGGAATTGGAGTCTAAGAATAAAATTATTTTTTCCTACATAAACACTATTTAGAGGGGAGGTAAATGTACTTCAAATCTAGTACCCCCTCTGTGAAAAGAATAGAGGGATCAGCTTTGTTGTCCTAATCTCCTGCCCCTCAGGAGTAAAAATCAGTTTCCTTTGGAAAGGGATGAATCCCATTTAGATTTGTTCATGGGGACATACTCATAATCTTTATGGACTTTACTTGTGCTTTCTTACAAAGAGAGGACTTGGAAATGGTAAAGAAGCTCAAAGAGGGAAGTTTGAATTCCTCTGAGCTTCAGTAACAAATTTACAAGAGTCAATCAGGTCTTCCTGATTTCACACTGTTGTTCATTGTTTTTTAAAGAGGACCAGTGACATCACAGGGTGGTCAAGTACAGCACAATATCTACTGTACTTGCTTCTTGGTACCGAGCCAGGTGGCACCTGTGTAAAAAAGAATAGCCATTTATCTGCCTGTAAAATGAAAGCATTAAACCAGATAAATCACTATGACTCACATCAACTTTCAATATCATATTTTAGATTACAAGTTCATTGAAATCAGAGACTGTCTTTTTGTTCATTGTATTCCCAGCACTTAGCATAGCATCATAGTCATAGTTACTTAATAAAGATTTACTGGATATTATATATCATCCAAGAAAAAAAAAAGAGAGGAATAGAAAGATGGAGAATAGACAAATTACTAGAAGAAAATGGAGATAAAAGAAAAAAGATTGCAAATAAATACATATCTTTATCCTCATTTCAATTTCTGATTTTTGTTCCCATCTCCTGGTAGTAAGGAAGCATAGATGGAAGGAAAAGGAAGGGGAATAAAAGGAAGGAAATTTTCAAGTGAGGAGGACTAAGTCAAAGAGAAAGAGGAGGAAGAAGATTAGGAAGATCATAAGATCACAGATTAGAACTGGAAGGAACCTCAAGGTCATTGAAATCGATTCCTTTATTTTAACAGTTAAGAAAATTAAGGCTTAATTAATTGACTTGCCCAGAGTCCTACAACTCATAAAATGAGGTAAGATTTGAACTCAGTTCTTCCTAATTCCATGTTCAGTTCTATAATGAAAAATAAGAACAGGAACCAGAAAAAAGAGCAAATATTAACACATATATATATATATACATATACATATACATATATATATATATATATATATATATATATATATATATGCCAAAGGAATATCAGAAATAGAGATAGGTAGGAGGGAGAACTGGAGGATAAAAGAGTTGAAATGAAATATAATATAATAAATATAATATATTAAAAGTCCAAGACTTGATTTATTCTGACTTTTTAAGAAAATTAGTTCTATAGTATGATTTTTCATTGGTGTTGAGTCTAATGGGCTTTTCAAAGAGTTATATTTGGAGCTGACCATATAACACAAGGAGGTCTTGTATTTATAGCTTTGTAATTAAATAGGTTCCATTCTATCATCAGAATATTTGTTATTTAGCTCAAACAACACAGTACATAACTACTAGATCTGGCATAAAACACATCCAATTAACCTATTTTGATTGAGGCATGTAAAAGTAATAAAATTAAATTATAACTGCATGATGTTTAAAGTAGGCTTGTATCAAGCTGAATTCCTAAGATTTTTAGCACGGTTGTGGCACCTGCTTTCTGAACTTTGCATTATTATTTTCTCTTTGGTCTTGGATAGCTAAGAGTATTTTACTAGGTATCCCTCATGCCTGGAATTCTCTACCTCCTGAGCTGCAGATCTTTTATTCCCCTCTCTTCCTTCATATCCCACATAAAATCTCATCTTCCACAGGAAGCCTTTCTCAAATCTTTTAATGCTAGTACTTTCAGTCTGTTACTTATCTCCAATTTATCATATGTATGTATGAATGTAATATATACATGCATGTCTATTTATACATTATATATCTACATATATTTAAACTAGATAGAGAAATTATATCTTTTTATGTGTCTCTCCCATAATACTAAAAGCTTCTTGATAATAGCGAGATTTTTTTTTCTTTGCATCCCCATACATGGCTTTGTAGAGTACCTTGGATGCATGTCTTACTCAATGAATGTTCATTTATTGACTCACTAACTTACTGGAATCACCCTCTTCTGCCTAAGAGGTCTTCACTATCTTTTATATATCTTAGTCCTTGTCAGTGAACATGTTCTATCTACCCTTCAAATACAAGTGTCTTGAAGGCAGGGATGGTTTGACTTTGGTCTTTGTGCCTCTGGCATCTAGCATTATGATTTCATTGTTACCAAGAACTACTTGGTGAGGAAACCACATTGTATCAATGTAGGTTGGCATTTTATTTTCCTGGGCCAATGCATTGAGTTTTAGTGATTTGCTTAGGGTCTTACAGCCAGTATGAGTCAGAGATAGGATTAGAACTGTGTTTCCCAGGCTTTGAGGACAACTCTATCAATTATAATAAATGTGTATTGGGTGAGTGAATATAGGTTTCTTTCTCTCTTCCATCTTCCTTCTCTGACTTTCCTCATGTTTCAATATTTCTCCAGCTCTCTCTGCCCCTTCTCCATCCTGTTAATTGTCCCCCCACCATCTTCCTTTCCCCCTCTCCTCTATGTCTGTCTTTATCTTTCTCTCCCTTTCTCTCCCTTTATCTGGTTTTGTCTATCTGTGTCTGTAATTATCTGTCTCTTTGTCTCTTTGTTTTTGTCTCTCTATCTCTCCTTTATATCCAAGCCCAATCATCTGTAATAGGAATCAGTAACTGGCCTATGTTTACACATAGGATAGCAGAGTGATTTCTTAATACTTAGGAATTCCTTAATACTTAGGAATACATTTAGATTACAACTTCATATTGAATTAATGGAATGACTCTCCATTCAATGACCATTCACGTAGTGTGTGAAGAAACCTTGAAACAGTAATGACATGGCAAAGGCATGGACCTAAGGAAAAGAATAATCAACCCAAATCAATATTTGGTGGCTGGAAAGGTGGTAGAGTTTTCAATAATCTAATCTGAATCAATAATTCTGTCTTGTGTGGTCAGTAAATCCAAGAGATGATGGAATTGCAAAGCAGGCAGAAATATCCATATCTGGGGAACTTTGTGGAAGAGATTAAATCTTGCCAGAAGTACCACTCACTAGCGAACTCCGAAGGAGTTTCTCCAAACTAAATAATCATTGATCCCATGGCAGAAATGAATTAAAGATTAGATACTTAAGTTATAAGTATTAGTAAAGAGAAGTGCCATGATCTTGGTCTGAAGCCAAGATCACCTAAATCCAAATCCCCACCACTAATATATCCTTGCTGTATGACCCCGGGCAAATCAATTAACCTCTCATGCTCTAGTCAAATTCTAGAGTGGTGGAACTCATAGAAAGACTGGGTGGTTGGAGCCAGTTTGCTACAGCATGGTTGGGCTGCACTGTGGGTCCTTTCTAACTCCAATGTAACAGACCCTCCCCGTGAATGTTCCAAGTTGTCTTGGGCTGGAAAATTCTTTTATTCAGTCTCTGTGGCTTTGCCCATACTCAGATCCAGGTCACAGTCTGGAGCCCCAGTCACAGGCAAAGGACTTTACTGCCTTAGTGGAGTGGGGACCCTCCTCACAGTTCCAGGACAGAGGGCAGTTCTTGTGGTCATCCATAGACCAGAGAACAGGCCAGAAGATCAGATGGAGTCTATCATAAGATCTTGAAGGAATTGAAATCCATTGGGGGGGGAGGTAGGGGGTGACCCTGAAAACAGTTACAAAAACTCCCAAAATCTTGCAACAGTAAGTCCTTCAACCTGGAAGCAGAACCCCACCTTAACAAAGAGGTGAAATCAAGTTATAGACTGAAGAAATGAGCAAACAATTACTTTGATTCTATAGAGGATCAGAACACACAATTGGAATATGACAAGGTCAAAGCTTCTGCATCCATCCAAAGCCTCCCAGAAAATAAGAATTGGTCTTAAGCTATGGAAGAGTCCAAAAATAATTGAAAATCAAGTAAGGGAGGTAGAGGAAAAATTGAGAAGAAAAATGAGAGCAATGTATGAAAATCATGAAAACCAAAACAAAGAAGATACAAAAAATACTGAAGAAAATAACATCTTAAAAACCAATTTATGTCAAATGGAAAAAGCAGTCCAAAAGACCAATGAGGAGAAGAATGCCTTAAAAAGCAGAATTGGTCAGATGGAAAAGGAAATACAAAAGCTCTCTGAAGAATATAATTCCTTCAAATGTAGAATGGACCTAAAGGAAGCTGATGACTTGGTGAGAAATCAAGAAACAATAAAATAAAACCAAAAGAATGAAAAACTAAAAGAAAATGTGAAATATTTCATTGGAAAAAAAACTGACCTGGAAAACAGATCCAGAAGAGATGATTTAAAAATTATTGGGCTACCAACAGTCATGACCAGAAAAAAGAGCCTAGACTTCATTTTTCAATAAATTCTCTAGGAAAATTGCCCTGATATCCTAGAAGCAGATAGTAAAATAGAAATTAAAAAAAGGGAATCCACCGATCACAAAATCTCAAAATTAAAAGCTCCCAGGAATATTACAGCCAAATTCCAGAAATCCCAAGTGGAGAAGCTAACTTTATAAGCAGCCAGAAAGAAAATTCAAATATCGTGAAGCTAGAGTCAGGATAACACAGAATTTAACAGCTTCTACATTAAGGGTTTGTAGAACTTGGGATATGATATTCTAGAAGGCCAAAGAGCTTGGATTACAATTGAGCATCAACTACTCAGTAAAGCTGGACATCCTCTTTCAGGGGGAAAAAATGGACATTCAATGAAACAGGGGACTTTCAAACTTTCCTGTTGAAACAAATAAAACTCAACAGAAAGTTTGATCTTCAAGGTCAGGTGAATATAGAAAGGGTGGATGGGAAGGACAAATTATGAGAAACTTAATGATGTTGAACTGTGTGTATTCCTGCATGGAAAGATGAAACTCATTTATTAGAGCAATTAGAAAGAGCATATATAGATAAGGCACAGAAGGGAGCTGAATTTGAAGATATATAATATAGTAAAAAAAAAGATGGAGTTAATGACAATCTACTGGGAGAGGAATGAGGAATCTACTGGGAGAAAGGAAAAGCAGAAGTAGAATGGGCAAAGATATTTCACATTAAAGTGGCATGTAAAAGTTTTTGCAATGGAGTGGAAGAAGGGGAAGGTGAGGGAGAGTAAGTGAACCTTAACTGTCATCAGAAGTCTCTCAGAGAGGAAATAACATATGCACTCAATAGAATATAGAAATCTCAAGAGGAAGATAGGAGAGAAAAGGGATGAGAGAAAAAAGGGGGGAGGAGTAGGGGGGTGTAGGTGAGAGAAGAGAGTGAAGATATGGAAGAGGGTAGTCAGACACAACACATTTTGATGGAGGAACAGTGTGAAGAGAGAGAGAAAAAATATAATAAATGAGGTGGGAGGGATAGAATGGAGGGAAATACAGTTAACAATAGCACCTGTGGGAACAAATATTGAAGCAATTTCTTTGATGGACTTATGATAAAGAATGCTATCCATCCCAGAGACTGAGCTGATGGTATCTGACTTTAGACTGAAGCACAGTTTTTTCCCCATTTTTTCTTGAAGTTTCTATTTCTTTGTAGAGATGGGGGGGGCAGATCATGCTTATTTTTACAATATGACTATTGTAACAATGAGTTTCATGGCTACACATTTTTAACCTACACCAAGAAACTTGCTTTCTCAGTGGAATGGGAAGAAGGGAAAGAGTTTGAAACTCAAGGTTTGGGAAGTTGAAACTTGCTTTTGTATGAAGCTGGGGTTTAAAAATTTTAAATAAAATAACTAAAATAGAAATATGTATAGTCCATTGAAATAAATTTCCATGTTGACCATGTTGGCACAAAAAATTCTAATTCTGCATTTTTTACCTATCAGAAGTAATATATTTCATCATCAATCTTCTGGAATCATGATTGATCATTAAATTGATAAGGATGCAGCACTTGCTCAACCATCTCCCAATGTATGGATACCTCTTCAAATTCCCAATCTTTGCTCAAAAGAGCTGTAAATATTATTGCACCTCCTTAGAGTTTGTTTTGCTTTGGGCTATCTTCCTTTTATCTATTCTCTATCTAATATTCCTTCCCACCTATCTTCCTTCCCTCTATTTCTCTGTTGAATGAAATATATTTCTGTAGCCAAATGTATGAATTTGTGTGTATTCTTTCTTCTTTTGATCAATGCAGATGAGTGAGGTTTCAAAGTCAGTTGAGGGTCCCACAATTCCTCCTTTTCTTGTACATATGTCTACTTGTGCACCTTGATTATATGATACCATTTCCCCTATTCTTCCTTTACCAACATTGTATTCTTTTTCTCTTCTCTTTCCATTCTCCTTTTAAGATCATCAAGATATAATGGTACCACTTCCAGACTTTGTCTAATTGATCTTTCCTCTATAACCTTCATGTTGATAGAGTTCAGAGGGGATGTATATATCATGGCCTCATATTAGAATATAAATAGTTTATCCTTGTTTAGTTTCCCCATAGAACTATACTTAGTAAATTATTCTTTGCTATAATAACATATCATTTTCCTCTTATACTATTGTATTCCAAGTTCTCAACTCTGCAATGATGGTTGCTAAATCACATGGCTCAGCACTTGAATCTTTCTTTCTGGTTGTTTGCAAGATATTTTTCTTTGACCTGAATTTTGACTTAGATGGGCCTGTGAATTTTTATTTTGAGGTTTCTCTCAATAAGTTATCAGTAGATTCTTTCTATTTTCATTTGGCTTCTGGTTCAAAGGGATTTTGGCAGTTTTAATATCTCTTTAAAAAGAATAGCTATACTTTCTTTTGGTCTTGATTTTCAAATAACTCAATGATTCTTAATTTTTTTCTCTTTGAGGTCCATTTTTTTGCTAAGAGATATCTTACATTTTTCCTATTATTTCAGTCTTTTGGTTGTGTGTTAATATTTCTACTTGATGTGCAGGCTTTTATTTAATCCATTCTAATTTTCAAAGATTTTTGTTACAAAGGTAGCTTTTTGTACTTCTTGCACCAATCTGTTAATTTTCTTTCCAATTCTTTCTTCCATAGCTCTTAATTCTCTTTAATTTTTTTCTTCAAGCATTCTCATTTCATTTATAAAACTTTTAAAGTTTTTTTTTAATTCTTACTTCATCTCTTCCAAGAATTTTAGTTATTTTTTCCTGAAGCAGAGTTTGTCTTTGTGACTTTATTTAAAGATGATTTAGAATATTTTTCTTCTTCTGGGTTTGTGTGTTAAACATCCCTGCTCTTTATAGTTATTTATGGTACGATTTCTTTTTGTTTGCTTGTTTTCTCATTCTGCCAAATTACTTTTTTACTTACTGTTGTTCAGTCATATTTTGGTCTTCTTGGCAAAGAGATGCTGGAACAGCTTGCCATTTAACTTTTCCATCTCATTTTATAGATGAGGAAACTGAAGCAAACAGGGTGAAGTGGCCTGCCTGGGATCGCAGCAGCTGGTAAGAACCTAAGGTCAGATTTCAGCTTAGGAAGACGAGTCTTCCTGTCTCCTAGTCTTGTGCTCTATCTGTTGTGCCACCAATTCCTGACTTAGACTAGTCTCTACCACACTTGTGAGGTCTACTAAACTAGTTCTGGTGTTGTTTTCTTGTAATATTAGGTGTTGTATTACTCCAGGATCTCAAGACAGACTGGGGACCTGAAAGCACTCAGAGTTCTGAACAAAAGAGAAGTATGTTATTGGACTCAGCCTCTATTAGTCAGCTGCAAAGCTATTTTGGTTTGGAGCAGCAGAATTGGAGGCTCACTTTTGGTTTGCGATCCCTACCTTAGATAATCCTCTGCAGTTTGAGCTATATTCTAGAAGTGAGACTCTACACAGCACCTAGGGATTGAGTCCCACCACTGTTGAGGCTACTAGCTTCTGAACTCTTTGGTCTATAGATGACTGAGAGCAAGAATAACACTCCCCTGCTCAGGTCTCCTTCTCAGTCTACCCTGAATATGTGACCCAAAGCTGGGTGGTGGAGGTGGTGTTTATTTCAGTTTCTTCATGACCCTATTTGGGGTATTTTCTGACAAAGATAATGGATTGATTTGCCATTTCCTTCTCAAGTTCATTTTACAGATGTGAAAACTCAGGTAAAGTGACTTTCCTAGTGTCATACAGCTAAGGGAGTGTCTAAAGCCAGATCTGAACTCAGAAAGATGACTCTTCCTGACTTCGGGTCCATATTCTCTCCACGGTGCTACTTAGTTGCCCACTATGCCACCTAACTGGCCCAGATCTAGGTAGTGAGCAAAAAGACTGCCAATTTATACCTGTATCCATCTACCTCAATATGAGACGACCTCCTCTTGTCCTAATGAACAGTCTTTCCCTGGGTACTAGAGTTTCACCCATGATGATGATGCTTGTCCTTCATTCTCTAAGAAGACTATGACATCAGGGAGGTGATGCCACAACAAGCATGTGAACTGGATTCGAGTGGGGTGGAGGGCTTTGCTAAGTCTCCAGAGTCAACTGGGTGCAGTGGCCAGACATGAGTCAAGACAACTGGAGATGGCCCTGGATGGGAGGCAATCAAGATTAAGTGATTTGCCCAAACTTACACAACTAATAAGTAACAAGTATCTGAGACCAGATGAACTTCCATCCTCCTGACTCCCAGGCTAATGTTGAGCCACCTAGCTCACCCATGGTGTATTTCTGGCCTATTGACTCTGCTTTCCTTATCAGGAGTCAGTCTGATAGAGTTTCTAGAGCTTCTTGGAAGAGTCTCTATAAGAAAGCTCATTGTACTTGCTTTCTACTATTCAGTTGTCTAGACTGTCCCCATCACTATGATTGTTAGTAAATTTTTCTCTCCATTGAGTTCAAATCTGCTTAACTTTTATTAAATGATCTTATCCTTGCTCCCTGGGGTCAAGCAGAAAAAGTCTAATTCTTCTTCCACAAAACAATCCTTCTCACAGTTGAAGCCAGGTTCATGTTTTCTCTAATTATTCCCTTTTCTAGATTCAATATCCTTCTGTGCCATGACACGTTTTCATTCACTGATATACCAGTCTGAGAAATAGTCAATGCAAAGGTAATATACAGATGAAGAGATCAGAGCAATCCACATTCATATGAAAAATTGCTCTAAATCACTACTTATTAGAGAAATGCAAATTAAACCTTCTCTGAGGTAGCACCTCACACCTCTCAGACTGGCCAATATGACCAGAAAGGATAATGATCATTGTTGGAAGGGTTATGGGAAATCTGGGAAACTATTACATCATTAGTGGATCTGTGAACTCATCCAACCTTTCTGGAGAGCAATTTGGAACTACGTCCAAAGAGCAACAAAAATGTGCATACCCTTTGATCCAGCAATAGCACTACTGTGTCTAAACCCTGAAGAGATGATGAAAAAGGGTAAAAACATCACTTGTACAAAAATATTCATAGCAGCCCTGTTTGTGGTGGCAAAGAATTGGAAATCAAGTAAATGTCCATCAATTGGGAAATGGCTTAGCAAATTGTGGTATATGTATGTCATGGAACACTATTGTTCTATTAGAAACCAGAAGAGATGGGAATTCAGGGAAGCCTGGAGGGATTTGCATGAACTGATGCTGAGTGAGATGAGCAGAAGCAGGAAAACATTGTACACCCTAACAGCAACATGGGGGCAATGATCAACCTTGATGAATTCGCTCATTCCATCAGTGCAACAATCAGCGACAATTTGGGGCTCTCTGCAATGGAGAATACCACCTGTATCCAGAGAAAGAACTGTGGAGTTTGAACAAAGACCAAGGACTATTAACTTTAATTTAGGGAAAAAACCTGATATCTTATTGTCTGGTCTTACTATCTCATACTTTATGTTTCTTCCTTAAGGATATGATTTCTCTCTCAACACATTCAATTTGGATCATTGTATACCATGGAAACAATGTAAAGACTGGAAAATTGCCTTCTGTGGGTGATGGGGGTAGGGAAGTAAGATTAGGGGAAAAATTATAAAACTCAAAATAAATAAAATCTTTAAAGAATGTAAAAAAAAAATCAGAAAGGGCAGCTAGGTGGTGCAGTGGATAAAGCACCAGCCCTGGAGTCAGGAGTACCTGGGTTCAAATCTGGTCTCAGACACTTAATAATTACCTAGCTGTGTGGCCTTGGGCAAGCCACTTAACCCCATTTGCCTTGCAAAAAAAAAATCACATGTATCTAAAAAAAAAAATAGTCAATGCACAGGAATTTCACTAGGTATATCCAGGCTATGGGTGTGGCAGGTGGGGCTTTCTTTTTCTCTTCATTGAATATGTTGTTAATCCATTGATGTAGACCAATGCCATTAAATAGGCAACTGTCACTCCTTAGGAGAGAATCAATGATTGTGTTCCATTTTCAGCTGATAAAGGGAGATTTTCTCTATGAGAACTTTCCTCATCCCTCTTCAGTAATGATTTCCTTCCTGTCTTGGACTACACATAGCATCTTGCTTTGTACCACCATAATATACTTATCATGCAATATCGTATATGGTAGTTCCTGTGTTTATGCATCATAATCAAATCGGTATTGGCAAACTACTGCCTTATTTCTCTACTCATAATCTGTGACTCCCTCTACTAAAACTATCTTCCTCTACTCCCCTATACATATTGCATGTCCCCTTAGTAACCTCTTTGAGAACGGGGCTTGTCTCATTTAAATAATTCTATCTCTAGAATCTAGCATAGTACCTATCATATAGAGCATTTTTTTTATTCACTCATTCACTCATTCATTCCCCTACTAGACAACAAACTCCATAAGGGCAAGAATTTTATATTATATAAATTTTGGACCTTCTCCAGCATTTAGCATTATTTTCTTCAAACCACAGTCCCTTAATAATCACATAAGATAATATTAGGGGCTAAATAATTGCTTATTCACTTCCTTTCCCCTTTAACTTTTTTGGTACTAAAAAAATTTCCTTTCATGCCAGGGCTGAGCCAAATTTGGGTCAAAATATAAATTTCACAAGGGATCAATTTTAGTAGCAATTTATGTTAATTTCTTCCTAACCCTATAAATGAACCTAAAACAACCAAATTACAAATAAAACTTGCCCAAAACATATTTTTCAATATAACATGTTCCTGCACCAAAAGATTTAATATTTGTTGAATTTATGAGAGCCCCCATTTATCGAAAAAATTAATCATTCCCCTCACCTGCCTAATCTAAAACCCCAGATTTCTACCATAGATTATCATATCCTTCCTTTGGATTAGATCAGCAAGATTCTTTGTCAGTCCCTGCTGATAGCAAGGTTATAACTAATTATAATTATATATATATATTTATAATTTTATATATTATATATTTATATACTTTCTATATAAGCTGTACATATATAATTATATATAATTTAATTTTAATTTTTAATTATAATTATATTTATAATTTTATACACAATCTATAAACTTATAGATAATTATATATAATTTACTAATTCTAATTATATTCATTTATAATTTTATATATAGTCTATACATTTATATATAATTTATAATTAATTCTAATTATATTTATTTATAATTTTATAGATAATCTATACATTTATATAATTACACATAATTTATAATTAATTCTAATGTTATTTATTATCCATATATATTAACCTATACATTTATATATAATTATATATAATTTATAATTAATTCTAATATTTATTTATAATTTCACAAATAATCTATGCATTTATATAATTACACATAATTCATAATTAATTTTAATGATATTTAGTTATACTTTTATATAATGTATATGCAATTATATTTAATTTCATATGTTACTTATAATAAATTATGATTAATACTTCAGAAATTCAAATGCAGGTCTTAGAAGATCCCCAAGTTAGTCACTTTCAAGCATGGCAGAAAAATGGCGAGCTTCAAGGAGAACTCAAATGAGAAATAGAGGACAGAGAACTCTGAGACAGCTAACCTTTGCCTAGAGCAACTCTTACTTGGCTTTTCCCCCCCAAAGAGAAGTCTGCCTTCTAGAGAATTATTGTTCTGTGCAGATTGGGATCTGAATTCACCAAATGTATTTCATCAAGGACTTTGATTTAAAACCTGGGTTTAAAACCACATTTCTGAAGGGGAAAGGTCATTTTCTCTTTCATGCAATGACTCATTGTGCAGAACAAAATCAAGTTCACAGATTACTAGGGAGAACATTTACTAGTAATTTGCAACACATTATCATGTGAGGATCAGATTACCACTAAGGATTCCCTCATAAAACAAGCCTTAACTTTTATTGCATTTTTTTAAAGCAAAATATTTGTTCTCTTCCTCTGTGTGGATGCAGTCACATGCTCTGGGTAGGACATGGGGGGATGAGGGGTGGGGGCTGGTGCAGAGGGAAGGCGCTTGGTGGGGGGAGGATTGGCATTTAAACCACTTCAAGGTTACAAAGATGAACCAGTTCAGAATGAAGTCCTTGTCCAAGAGGATCAGCATCCCAATTAGTGGTGACAGAACGTGGGTGTTCATAGAAGCAGCTGTGAGGCTGGAGTCTGGGGAGGGGGGAGGGGAGGGGAAATAATAGGCTCTAAGGAAGGAGCTGGGAATTCATGGCATCCCCCTCTTCTATCACCCCAAGATGCTGCAGTGTCATTTCCAGAATCTAGCCCAGTCTGCAGAGGGGTAACCAAGGCAGGGGATCCCAGCCCAAAGGAGAGCCTATAGTTCTGCCATTATGAACAAAGAGAACTTTCCAACTGGCTGACAGAGGCTCAGTCCTGCCTCTGTGTCCTCTCTGTCACTTGTTGCTATGGGGAGTCATGTCCAGGCTCCACTACTCCTGCCCTAAGCAGTGGAATATGCTTCATTATCCCTTAGTGAAGGGATGAGGTTTTTCTGTTGTTTTGTCCTGTCCAACTCCTGATGACTCCATTTGGAATTTTCTTGGCAAAAAAAAAAAAAAAGAATGGCTTGCCATTTCCTTCTCTGACTCATTTTACAGATGAGGAAACTAAGGCAAACAGATTTAAGTGACTTGTCCAGATACATCTGTCTAACCTCCTAATATATGTGGTCCCCAAACCTTGATATAGTAGAGAAAATACTGGATTGGAAAAGAGAGGACCTCTTCAAATTGTGTCTGTCTCATTTGCTAACTGTGTGACTTAAGCAAATCCCTTAAACTCTGTGGACATGTCCCCTCATCTGTAATCAAAAAAAGGCTGTTGAACTAGAAGAAGTCTAAGGTCTCTTCCGTAGGTGTGTGCAGGTATAAGTATACTTTTATATTCCACATATATCACCTTAAAAATTAAACAAAAATTTATCATGCTTATATTATGGCCAAGGCATTGTGAATAAATGATGAAGTTTTTGTCCTTCATTCTCCTAGAAGACTAAGACATCAGGGAGATGATATCATGGGACAAGGAAATGGGGGGGGGGGTCCTTTCCAGAGCCATCTGTGTCCAGTAGTCAGATATGAATCAAGACAAATGAAAATAGTCCTGGATGTGAGGCAATCAGGGTTAAGTGACTTGCCCAAGGTCGTATTGCTGGTAAGTAACCAAAGGGAGATTTGAACTCAGGTCTTCCTGACTACCAGGCTGGTGATAATGACTGAAAAAGAATGAATGAAATAGCAAGCATTAAACACATATTCTCTGCAGGTCATTGTACTGAAAACAGGAGACATAAATAAAAGAAAACAAGATAATATCAACCCTCAGGGGTCATATATATATATATATATATATATATATATATATATATGTGTATGCATGTATATATGGATGTGAATATGCATGTAAATATGTGTTTGTATGTGTTGTGTGTAAATACACATATAACAATAATTGAATTTTTATTTTAAATTTTTTAATTCTTAACTTAAAGAATAAAATTAGAATTTCCATGTACATAGTAGAACAAAAGAAGATTGTGTATAAAAATTCAAATCTCTGTTATATGTGGCTTACTTTTCCTTTTTAGTACATCACAGAAGCATAGAATTTGAGATTTGTCCATCTAGTCCTTAAAAGGAATCACTTCCAATAATTAATAAATTCAATATGTAGCTTTCCAAGATTTTCTTTTTGCCTCTGTTTCCTTTCTCCTATTCTCTTCTATCTTTTATATGCTTCAATAATTCTCTTTTCTTTCTTTTCCTTTTTTATTGGCTCCCCTAGCCTTGCCTAACCTTCCCCAAATGAAAAATAAAACTCTCCTATATACAAATTTCTATATTACCCATTTTTGAAAATATACCTCATTCTTCTTTTCTCTGTGTTCAAAGGTTAACAGTATGTTTCCTTATCAGTTCTCTGGAATTATGTTTGGTCAGTTCATTTAACAGAGTTCTTAAATCTCCCACTCGAGTGATCTTGATTTACAACGTTATTTTTATCACGTAAATTGTACTCTGGGTTTTGAATGGAGCTTAGATTCTTTTAGGGAAATAAAATACATATAGAAAAGGGGAGTGGGGGCCAGAGAGGAGTGTTTTGGGCAGACAAGTCAGAGGGAATGTGCTTGGGAGTCATTGGCATGTGCTTTCCAGGGATGGTAGTTTTGATTTGATTACTGTTCTCAAAGTGTGAGTTAGAAAACCAAGAACGGGTGGGGAGAGAGAAAGGCAAGGGAGGTGATGCACTTCAAAGATGCTTGGTGAGTTTGCAAATACACAGGATAAGTTGGAGTGCTCATCAGATTCACAGAGGTAGGGAGATTCTAGTTTGTCAGAAGTAGAAGCTCCAGGCACCTACCAAGTCTGCATAGAAGAAAACATTTAAATCAACTATTTAAGTAAGTGTATAAGATATTATTGTTGCTATAAATGAATATTTGGGTGCCTGAAAGTAATAGAGGGGAAAAAAAAAACTTTGGTTTAGTAAAATCTGTTAACATGTGTGTATGAAGAAATGCAATTTTCAGATGGGATTTGAGCAGTTTGGGACAAAGAATAAACTGTGATTTAAATATAGACTCTAATCATATAATAAAGATAATGCCTCCTGTCTTGGTAAATAGTTTGATGGTGTAAAAAGGAAGAGAAGGAACTTTTATTATTGAAAACTAGGCAAAGGACACAGTTTCAAGGACACAAAATGGTTTGGAGAATTATCTTTTAAACTTAGAGTTGCAGAACATACATACATACTTTTTTTTTTAATTCATCAGTTTCATTTGGGTAAGCTGTTATCTTTTAAGTAAAGGTAAGCTCCTGAAAGACAGGAGACTCTGATTTAAATCATTGAAAGATATGGGAAGTTTTTGTAGGTAGAGGAATATCAGAGTTTGAGATAAGTGGGAAGAACCTAGTAAGTGATGACTGAAGAAAAAAGTCAGAAAAGAAGTTTTTTAAAATTGAAGGACCAACAGCATGAGCATACCAAAGGCATCAGCTATCTGATTGGTAATTGAATGAATGTTCTGATGTTACTTCAGCACCACCTGAAGCTTACCCAGAGTGAAATCTCTGCTAAATGTATTTTGGGGATGCCCTTTTAAATGGGTGGGAGCAAATCTCACATTGATGAATTTCATAAAGAATTTGGCAGGGAAGACCATGACACTTGAGTCAACCTTCTAATACTATTGAAAATGTCAAGGCCAAGATAAAAGATAAGAAAAGCATCTGGATAGACTTTGTTTATCTACAACACGCAGAGTCTATTGCTAATCTTGTGCTGAGACCTTGGGGTGATGCCAACATTGATCCCCCACCAAAGAAAAAAATAAATAAAAATAAAAATAACACATGAAAGATAAAAAAAATTAAGCTTACTTTGTTTAAGTGCTCCATGACTGATGACAATGTCAAGGCTAACCATCTGTATAGAGAGTACTGAAGAATGGGTATAATAATAGCTAGCATTGTATATCACTTTATATCCAGGAAAGTATTTCAGAAATATTACCTCAGCTTATTCTCATAACAATCCCAAGAAGCAGTTACTATTACTATCCCAGTTTTATAGATGAGGAAACTGGTGAGGCAGACAGAGTTGAAGTAACTTGCCCAAAGCCAGACAGTAAGAATTTAAGTAAGGATTTTAACTCAGACTTTCCTGACTGCAAGTCCAACACTCCATCCATTGTACCATTTAGTTGTAGAAGTCTCTGTGGGCAGTCAATTTGTTTATTGTGGTAAGTCTTACCTAAAGTACTGCTACAAGCAGGGCAGATAGGTGGAGCAGTGATTAGAGCACTAGCCTTGGAGTCAGAAGAATAGGAGTTCAAATCCAGTTTTTGACATTTACTAGCTGTGACCTTGGGCGAATCACTTAATCCTGACTGCCTCACATCCAGGGTCATCTCCAGTCATCCTGATTCATATGTGACCACTGAATCCAGATGACTCTGGAGGAGCAATTGAGGCTGGTGACTTAGCACAGCAACCCCCCCAACCAAATCCAATTCACTTGCCTATCATAGCATCACCTCCCTGAAGTCATATTCTTCTTCAAGAATGAAGGGAAAAACATTTTTGCTACAAGCCCAGAAACAAATAAATGGGTGTCTTTTTTTTAAAAAGTATAAATTTTAAAATAAGTATAAATTGTGTTTTTCTGCCTCTTTCTAGTTTGAGAGGGGAAAGCATAAAAGGGAAAGACAAGTATCTTGCTATAAAAGAGGATTACAGCTTGCTTCAGCTGGAGAATCTACTTGGGATACTTGAAATGAATTCTATTCCAATTGAATAAATGCAGCTTCCAGAGAGGCTGTTCTATATAACCTTGTCATATACAACCAGATGAATTTTGCAGTTATCTAACTTAAAAGTTGTTATTTATATTGAGGTAATATTTTCTAAATGCAGCATTTATCATCTATTTTATTTGTAAGTTAATATAGATGATAAATGCTACATTTCATTTTAGAAGATTTGTCCAGTTATCAAGAGGTCTGATGCACAGCAGTTGGCTTAAAAAGCAGTTTTGTGTGATGGAGTTATCCTTGACTGAAACAATGCTTTCAAAGATTTATGAATTAGCCCAAGGACAAAAGTATTTCCTTTTTAACGTTTCCCTGATAGGTTCTTGTGTTTGCCCACTCTTCTGTATAGATACTGAGTGTAAAGAGATTTATAGATGTAATTTATCACTTGTATACATGCCTTAAAATACTAATATCTGGGTTGTTATTTCATTTGCCCTATTACTTAATGAATGGTTACGTTTAATAACTAAAATGTCATTAGTGTCAAATGTTAGATTGTATACATGTAATGATTTGGGAGTAGGTTGTCTATTCCTATTCCCACTGTAGCCTGGCTCAGTGTACCACATTGTGAGTGACTGCTTGGATGAATAGTATCACACTAGTGGGGACTCTGGAATTAGAGTGGTGAGTAAGAGATGTGAATCTTCTTTCAAGAGAGTAACTATTGGAACCCTGATAAAATTTGAGTATAGCCATGCAATAGTGGATCTATCTCTGGGACAGTGGGAGAGAAGGTTAAAATGACTATGGCAACACAGAAAATTAGTAGATATTCACATGCCCTCATTTGAGAGGCAAAATTGCATCATATTGTGGAAGTAGCCATACATACATCTGTTCCATTGAGATAAGCATTGTCCTTGCCCTCTTGGAAATTTGAGAGTGATAATGTTTGTCCTTCATTCTCTAAAAAGATCATGATTATCAGGAGAGGTAATACCATGACAAGCACATGAATTGGATTTGAGTGTGTGTGGGGGGGGTGCTGCCACCAGCCTCACTTTCTCTCCAGAGCCATCTGGGCCAAGTAGCCAAATATGAATCAGCATGACTAGAGATGGTCCTGAATGCAAGGCAATCAGATTAAGTGACTTGCCCAAGATCACACAGCTAGTAAGTTAAGTGTCTGAGGCTAGATTTGAACTCAGATCTTCCTGACTCTAGGGCTGATATTTTATCCACTGTACTATTCAAATAAAAGTAATATCAAAGTGTCTTTTCACAACACTCCTCTCATTGTAATAAACATATTTACATAAATCATGTCATCACATATATGACAACATGGTTCTCTTTGATTATGAAGGACAAACAGCATCATCAACATCATCATCATCATCATCACCATCATCATCGAATACTTCAAAAGTATATGTGTAAGCAAAGCACTATGTGAATCAGAAGGGAACTATAAAGAATACTTTGGGGCTTGAAACATGCTCACAGAATCATAAATGCTGAAAGGGGGGAACATATGGTATAGTTTTTCTTCTTTCCCTCCTGTAGATAAAAAGTGGTTAAATTTTTTTAAACAAGAGAAAATTAAGTTTGTTTTCATACAAAAAAATGTCATGTGTAACAAATATTATATATATATATGTATATATAAAATTTTATATGTAACATTTGGGAGAATAAAATATTGCTAGCATTGATATTTTTACACAAAATCTTTATTCACACGATAAATAACCAGTTTGCAAATGCTGACTTTACATTAAAAATTGTGACTTTGGCACAAGGGAATATTTGGCTCATTCTTATCTAGGGGCTCTAAGACCCTAAGAAGGTAAAGTATTTCATTATAATTCAGTCATAAAAACAGGCAAGATCACATACCCCCACACTTAAAAGAAAGCAGGCTATAGATTTAATGAAAATCAGACATGAAAAAAAAAGTCACATTCTCATCTTTGATCATCACCTTTCCTCCAGGGCCAGCTCTGGTTCCTGACTTTTCTTGGTCTGGAAATGGCATCATAATTATTCTGGTCACCAAGGTTCAAAATCTCAGTTAAACTGATCTCCCTCTCCCTTGCCCCTTACACCCAAAACATGTCCAATTTCTGCTTATTCTTCTCTGAAAGTCATCAGTCTCTTCTTTTTTTTCTTATCACTGGCACCAGCCTGTTTCAGATCCCCTTTAAGTTATGTATATATATATATATATATATATATATATATATATATATATATATATATATATATGCAATACTGTCAAACTTCACTTGAAGAATATAAATTTGTCATCCATGTTTGGAGAGGGAAGAAAATGGAAGTTGGGAGTGTAATGTGGAAACTCTTGCAGCAACTTTGGTGAGAGTTCATGACCAATTTCTCCTACAGATTTCTGTCTCATTGATATTTCTCTGGTCCTGTATCTAGCAAAGTTGAACCCCTTGTTTCCATAATCTAGGTCAATCCCATACCCCATATTTAAAAGAAATTAGGCCATAGTTTTAACCTCCTGTGCAAATCAAGTCATGACTTGCACCGTTTATCTTTCCTGCTATCTTCCCAAAATGCTAGTCACTATTCAACCATACATTCTACTCTTCCCCAAGACCTTCTTCTACATGGTATACTCTTCCCCTGTAACCTCAGGCAGACAATTCTATTAACAACTGTCCCTTCATCCTCAAACTCTTGTTTTTACACATCCTCTATCTCATGGCTCTATATGAAGATTGATTTTTTTTCTGATGTTGGTATAGTTCAAGTCATTGTAAATTTGACCCTTATTCTGGAAGCAAGTTCTTTTGGCCCTTTGTTTTTTCTTGATAGCAGTTCTCCTGTCTAATTCCAATCCATTCTCTAACCCAATAATGCCCTACAAAATAAACCCAGTTCTCACCTAATTAACAAATTTTCATCTCTTTATCTTCTTTAACAGTCACACCCAATTTCCTTTCTCTTTCTTACTGGTTTATATTTCTTTCTGCTACTCTCATCTTTCTTTATCCTTTTACTTTACCTAAAATATATCTTACTTATTTTGTCAGAGTTCTCTTCTTCTTGTTTGAGGGTTTCTCCTTCCCCTTTTTCTATGAAGTCTAACAAATTTTACCTTTCCTTAGTAAATCTCTGATCATCTCAATGTTTCACTTTCTTATCCTTCTTTCCTTCAAGGCCTTCACCTGCTCCTTTTCTTACCTAAATATCATTCTCACTGAAGTAAGAAATAGAATCCTTCCTACATCCCCCAACCCCCATGATTCTTCCTCAAGAGATCACTGGTCTTCTTCAGGTATAAAGAACCAATTACAATAACAACAATCCACCCAAACACAAACCTCATGTCCTTCTCTTTGTTTTATTTTAAAACATTTGTCAGTTTTTCCCCATCATTTTGTTTTTTTATGTTTTACTCTTTCAAGAGAAGTTTTACCTCAAACATTTTTAAATGATCTAATTATAGATCATAATTTCTAAAAAGCAAATGTTTTCAGGATTAATGTACCTGTGAGACAATCTCCCACTGGACTCATGGATTCATTTATCATTTTGTAGGAATACCTTCTGACAGAGACAATGGCTCTGATCCCAGAATAAAGACACCAGAGTCCTCAACAGGGATTCCTCAGGTCTGTCTGCAAGCACTGTCAAGTGTCCATATGTCCCCAAAAGAAAATGGTGAGATGCATGATGGGAGAGCACAGGCTTACACAAAAAAACTTCAGTCTACCACTTTCTCCTCTTCTACATTTATTTGAGCTTTAACCATCTCCACAGAATGACAGAATCTCAGAGTTGGATGTCACCATCTAAGCCAACACATACCCTCTATGCTAGCTTAGACAGCTAGTCATCTAAAGAGAATGAAAAGTCCCAATGCTAAGGAACTCTTTACTTTCTAAGACAGTCCATTTCTCTTTTCAGTAGCTCCAATTCCAAGGAAATAATTCAGTGTTTGAGGAATTCAGTGTCACAGGCTTCCTGACCATTACTTACTGTTTTTCATTTGATGATTAACATCTTTGATATACTGAGTCTTCACCTGAAATAGAAATTTGATTCCATAAAAAAAGTAGAGACAGGTAGAGTAGGAAGTTGGGAAGAAAAAGAAGAAAAGAAAGCAAGAAACTCAGTTTGATCAAATAAAAAAATAGAACAGCTTTCTACCTCCTGCTAAAAAAAATGAATCACATAAAGATGTGAAAAAAGAAGGAATTAATGAAAAAGTTAATGAGTAGTAGTTTAGGTTGATGGGTAGAGAAGACAGCAAATCATCGATTCATGTATTAGATACTTATAGAATTCTGGTTGTAACAGAACCAGCACTGTATAGCATTGAGGTTTCTTTGTTTTTAAATGCCAGGTTTAGAATAAGAAGACCTGGGTTCTAGTCTTTGTTCTACCATTAATGCATTATATGGATTTTGAGCAACCCAATTCCCCTCTCCGACCTCAGCTTCATCATTTATAAAATGAGGAGGTTGGACTAGATAATCTCTTTAATTCTTCAAGTTCTATGATTCTGAGTAGATACATCATAATACTGCAGAGCATAGACCGGCAATAATGCACATACCAAAAAATGGCAAACCCGTTGCTTCTGAGAGTTGGTATTGTTGTTCATCCTTTGTTTTCAAAGAGGACCAATGACATCATGGGGTGATGTCTTAACTAATAAATAAATTGTATGTGAATGAATTGTTATTTAAGTGAGGCAGTTTTGCACAAAGAGGTTAGCCTCACTTTCTCTAGGAACTTCATTGAAGTCCAGGGGCAAGACAAAAGTCAAGATGACTTGTGATAGCCCAAGATACAGTGGATGACCTTGACATTTTTGATGTCTGAGAAAGCTTTAAGCACACCACAGAACTTGCTTCAGGTTTCATGGCAAAAGGAACAAATTTTTATCATATATCCATTCTGCTTGGAAAAGTCTTCATATTCTTGGGGTAGATATCCACCTAACTTACTGACAATATCTAAGGGTGTAGGTTTTTGCCAGAGTATGGCCACTGAACAGGCAACAGATCCTTGGTACCACAGGTGAGAGTTGAAGGACAGGTGGACACTACTGACCCTCATTCCAGGGCCTTTCCTGAACACCCCATATACCCCAAGAATGGATGCACAGGAGTATGAACAATTTTTCCTATTAATCCATAAATCAAAGTCATGCTGTGACTCAATCTATCCCCAGCATACACCTGAAGAATAAAGACTGCCAACTCAGCACCCCCACATTCACTTTGGAAAATATACTGACCCTTGTTGTGAAATGTCCCTTTTGGAGAATTAAGTTCTAATTACATCTCTAAGCTATCTCTAAGATTTCCCTGGAACTGGCAAGCTTGACTTGCAGAGAAAACATTTCCAAACATGTTCTGGATGTACTGCATGTTATGAAGTATTAATAAAACTGTCACTTGAAGTACTTTGGAAACATCTCTGCCTTTTGGCTTAATGTTATGCTAATGCAGGGTGAAGATACATTACTAGTATAATCATGAATTCATTTTAAGACATATTAAAAAAGGAATTTCCCTAACATGCTCACTTCAGTTCAATATTCCCTAAAGAACAAATATTTTTCACAGTCCCTTAGAGGCCCATAATGAATAATGAAAAATGCAGTATGGTTCTGTCACTCAAAAATCAAATATAGTGTGGATTTTATACATATGTGTGTGCATTTCAAATATATATATATATATATAATATATATATACATATATATATATATATATATGCCGACATCAACCAGGACAATTACATACACATATCTGTGTATGCATCTTTCAAAAAATAGATTTTATTGCAATCTTGTTTTTATGTAACTTACATTTCCCACAGTGTTTTCTCAGCCATTCTCAGAGAGCCATCCCTTATAATAAAGGGAAATATGGTTCAGTAAAACCAGTCAATATTCCTCCAAAATCTGATATTATATGCAATATTCATGTATGCATGCAGAGACAAAAACTAATACAATTTAGTTATGAGGTCTATTAAAGTGATCCTTTCCCATCCCTTTCAAGGCTGTTATCATCTCAATAGATATAACACAACTGGATTTCCAAAGTTTAGCGAAACTAGCCAACATAATAAAAAAAAAAGGTTGATATATGCAATATATACATATATATATATATATATATATATATATATACCTCATATATAATGTGTGGAAGATTGTTCTTTAAGAAAAATCATCATTCTGCTATACAAATTTCCATAAACTCTTCTCCCAAGTCCAAAGCCCTCCAAAGAAATCAAACTTAAATATCCTTCTGCTCAAGCAAAGGATGTGAGAACTTGAAAATCTAGATGGGAATAAAAACACTATCAAGTCAAGTAAAGAAAAATTAAATTCCTATTATGTGCTACATTCATTTACTTAATCAAAAGACTGTTCAGAGCCCCTTGCAGTTCTCAGTTTATCTTTGAATGAATTTCATTCTTTACTAAGGAATTTCTTCAAGCATCTGACATCCAACATGAAACTTGTTACTTTCAATTTGGAAGATCTCTAATTGAGGAGAGATTGGAGAGTCTTTTCCCTTCTCCCTTTTAATATGGTTGTCTTGTAGCCCCTATCTCAGGCTACATCAGATAGTGCAGTAGGCTTGGAGTCAGGAAGATTCATCTTTGTGAGTTCAAATCTGGCCTCAGATACTTTCTAGCTATATGACCCTGGGCAAGTCACTTAATCTGCTTGCCTCAGTTTCCTCATAAGCAAAATGGGCTAGCAAAGAATATAACCACTCCAGTATCTCTACCAAGAAAATCCCAAATGGGGTCACTAAGAGTTAGATATGATTGACCAACATAGTCCTACCTGCATCAGCTACTCCAGGTGATAAGATTGACAACCTCCATTCACACTAAGCACAGTGGACGATAATTTAATTCTTTTATGTATATCACTGGGGAGTCATTTAGTTCATATGAGCTGAAATTTGTTAAGTGATTATTTATTAAGTGACCTGAGTTAGTGGACCTCCCCACCAACTAAGCTGATAAGTCTACACTTTAGGATTAGCTAACTCACCCATGATACTAAAACATCTGGGGGAGGGAGAGGGCTACCAGATGAAACAGATGCTCTTTTGGAATCAGTGGGACATTGGGATGCATCAAAATCTCCATGAACACAGTATGCCTTTGATGCTGACTTTTAATATCATGCCCAGCTGGAGCCCGTTCTTACACTACTCAAGCTTCTGCTGTTTCAATCACAAACAGGAACACATGGAAGATTTCAACTCTAGACAGATGGGATGACAAGTTACTAATAATAGATAGCAGCCACTCTAATATTACCATGATCTTTTTTATTTAAAAAGATATATTCCTATGGAAGCAAACTGCTGTCTTGGTCCAAATGTGGTTCTTATTGCCTTAGGCTACATGCTCTAGTATCAGATACCCAGTTCTGGAAATTAAGTATTTTGAAAATTATTAATGGCACTATGTCTCTCTATAAAAAAATTACCAAAAGAAGTTTGAGTCAGATATTCATTGGATAAGGGAGCTCAACAGAGAATGATAAACTGAAACACATCATCCTTGTCAATATGAAAAAGAAAGGAGGTAGAGAAGAAAAGAGGAAGTTTTCTCACAATCACTTCTTTTCCCCCAATTTCAGGGATATTTCCTAACTTTCATGAGTTTTGAGTTTGCATGCATGTAATGGAAACAAATACCTCAGAAGGTAGCCAGTAAAGGTTTTCTTTCCCACCATTTGTCAGTGTTCTCCCCTGTCACACCTCCAAATTATTATTTATTTTACTGCATAGCTTTTGTTTTCTACTCATCTGTGTACAAATTGTATACCCAATCCAAGTAGAATAAAAGCTCCTTGAAGGGAGAAATCATTTCATTGTTTCTGCATTCCTGTTGCCCAGAGGAGTACCTAAAATGTTATTCAATTGTTACTCATGTCATGACCTCATGAACCATAGCATACCAAGACCTTTCTTCTTCACTATCTCTCAAAGACTATCAATGTTCATATCTGTTTCCATGACATTATCTATCTCTTCCTCTGCCATCCCTTTTGCCTTTTGTCTTCAGTTTTTCCCCAACATCAGGTTTTTTTTAAATGAGTACCATCTTCTCATTATGTGGTCTAGGTTATTTATGGCCTTATTGAATCTTTGCTGAATTTTTGAATTCAATTAAAGTGAATTGAATATTTATTGTGTGATAACTGAACAGGGAGTTATGTGTTGAAGAGTTTTTATTTTGTTCTATTTTAAAGTCAGGGTATCTGTACTTGAATTAGTTAAGTTTCTACTCCAATGGAGTAAACAGAAGCAATATAACCAAAAATACATAGTATATAAAAATAGCAAAAGTATATAACTATAACCAATTATAGCAAATCAATACTACCATTGGTTCTAGTTAAGGAAAATGCATTTACTTTTCTATTATTCTAATCACTATCTCTATGAATCTAAGCACTGTCCCCTTGCCAAAATAACTTTCCCTAGCTTTTTCCTATATCTCTTTTGCCTCTCTGCTTTAGAAGGCAGGCTTCTTGAAGGCTGGGACTAATTTTTGTCTTATCCTAACAGTGAGTACAATGCTTAACATATAACAAGTAATTAGAAAATGCACACATTTGGAAGAAATGGAACAAAATTATAGTATTAAAGTAACTAAAATGCTATGTCACATTAGTCTGGGAAGGTTTGTGGAAAAGAAGTGAACTTTGAGCTATGGCAAAAAGTATTTAATAGGAAGGGGGAGGGGTAGTTATATTAAATCACCTTACTTTTCTTTCTTTACAAATAGGGTACACAGTAGACTAAAGATTCTGAATGAACTATTTGACTCCTAGAGTCAAATCTGAGACTCCATGTCCAAATCATTCATTTTTTGTTTTCTTAAGCTTTTCCTTTTGTCACAACTAGACTAAAAAAATAAATTCCTTATAAGAATAAACTCCCACGAGACAGAAAGGGGACAGTGAATCTAATTTGTTAATATTTCCTGCCTGGTTTCCCATGAGACTGAAATCTTCTACATTCTAAGCACATGGACAAGAGAGTGGTTTTTAGCTTGGACCATACAATATAAATACAAAGCAGCAAATGATGATTAATGCAATATTCACCCTTCACTCTGATAAAAGAATAAATTCAGAAGAGAAAAATAAATAAATATCCAACATCTGCCAAATAATTGGAGAATGGATGAAAACTCCTATAATTTCATGATTTTCCTTGAATAATTCACCCCCTTTGGGACATCAAAGAAAACATAATAAGAAAAAATAATTCAAGATAAGAGTTAGCTATGACTTAACTGAGCAAGATCTTAGAGGCACCATTTTTTGAAACAAGGAATTCCACGTCCTTTGAAGAAAAGTTGAGACAGAAGAGATAGAAGAGCTGAAAAATTACAATCTCAACTAAAATAGGAGAGAAAAAAACTGAAAAGAAAAGAAAGTGAAATTAGAAAAAATTAGAAAGTTACACGATGGAAGGGTATAGGAAGCAGATAGGTAGTACAGCACAGAGTCAAGAAGACCTGAGTCAAAATGAAGCCTAAGATACTTACTAGCTGTGTCACCCTGGACAATCACTTAACCTGTTGCCTCCTTATCTGTAAAATAGTGATGATAATACTACCTACCTCCAAGGCTTATTGTAAAGATAAAATGAAATATCATTTGTATAGCCCTTTGCAAACCATGAAGTACTATGTGAATGCTAGCCAATAGTATTTTTGTTGTCATTGGCATCAAAAGGCAGCACCTAAAATTTTCCATTTTTGAATTCTGTAGCAATGAGTCAGAGATACCAATGAGGTCTTTCTAGATTTCCTAAGAGTTTATTCTTATTCCTAAAAGTACTTCAGTCTTGTATTATTAATTCTTAAGTGATTTTGTTTCATCTGTCTGGTTAGGAACTAGAGGCAAGCAACTGATGGAAAACATAGTCCAATATGAAAAAAGCAGCCAAGGCAGAATAATAATAACATTTTACAAGAAAAATATTTTTAAAGGAAAAGGATTGATATTTGAGTAATAAGAACAATGAAACCTAGCCAGTCATTATTGAAACAAAAGAGCAAAGAACTTTTCATAGAGCAGGAGAAAAGGGGTTTTCTGGTTTTCAGCTATCAGTAGGGCCAACTCTGTGGTCAAGACTTTGCTGATGCAGGTGTGAAGAATGGTAGTCTTCCACACTGAAAGTTGGCATTTTTTTTGAACTGCCAAAGACTTCCCTCCCTTGGATAAATTCCATATAGCAAAACCCAAATGAAACAGAAAATGTAAACCTCATCTGTACTCGATACTAAAACAGACACAGGAAAGATGACCCACTGAGAAGATAAGATATTGCTCACCTTTTCAATGTCAATGATCATCATTAAAATCTGCAATTGTTAGCCCCTCAAGTGTTCTCAGTTATTTTTATTTGTTGTTTTTTTTTTTCCTTCTAGGGTCAGAGATGAGGAAGAGGATAATGATGTTCATGAAACTAGGTGTTCAACAGTAGTTGGTAGAGAGTAGAGAGTGAAGTTAGGTGTTAACAGGCCAGGTCTGCTTTAGGATGGTCTGGGGTTTAATGTTTGGAAATGGAACAAAATGGAACACTCATCAACCATCCCACAACTAGCAAACAGTTGACTTAGGAATAGCATGGAGAGAATTCTCAACAAGGGTATTCATTATAATTCATTTATGTTTAGTCGAGAAAGGAGAATAGAGGAAATCAAAGGTCACTGGATATAAACTGACATAAATGCCATGGAAAAGCAGAGAAAGGTACCAGGGAGACCTGAAGACCATTATATTGCCCCGGGCTAAAAGTGAGTCAAATGTTCACCCTACCACATAATTACTCCTTAACCAATTTTCCCCAAGGAGAATATAATCAAGGCCTGTGAGGATTCAGTTCCATCCCTTTCTAGAAGGAATGGAATGGATGAAGGAGTAGAAAATATAAAATACCATTCAGCCACAGTGACACCCCTTGGGATTAGACTAATCTACCACCAGGGAAAGAGAAAAGTCCAGGCTCTGACTAAAGACTGAAGACTGAAATCAAACCTACCATTACTCAAACAACTCATTTCACTTTTGCTAACTCTATGATCAATATTCTGGGGCCAAGCAAAAAAAAAAATCCAAAAAAACCAACACTCATCTCTCTTCAAATTCTGAATGACAGCACTGAACCTTCTTTTGCCCAACTTACTCATTCTCTGATGTTCAGTAGATCTATATTGGCACATCTCCATTTTTCTCCTGCATCATCACCTTCTTTTGAATGTGATCCAGGTTATTAGAATCTTTCCTAAAATGATTATAATAGCTAACCATTTACACAAGGTTTGCAAAGCACTTTCCAAATATCTCATTTTATTCCTCACAACAATCCTGAGAGATAGTGTCATTATTATCCACATTTAAAAAATGAGGAAACTGAGGAAAACAGAGGTTAAGTAACACAATTAGCAAGTTTCTGATCCGGGATTTGGATGCAGGTCTTCCTGAATCTAAGTCCAATGCTTTAACAACAGCATCACCAGCCCCAAACATTCCTCTGAAACACATAGTATAAATATTAAGATCATAAAATGTGATTCCCAGAGCTAAGCACAATGATCCAGATGTGACCTAATCAGGGGGAGATATCTCTGGATATTATGCAGTAGAAAACAGAATTGGCTTTCTTGGTTGCCATTGAAGTAGCAGACTCTTACATGGTTGTCATGCAAACCTTGCATAGCCATGCCTCTCACATGTTTTATCCATAAAGTTGACATTTTTAAACAAAGTGTAGAATTTGACATTTACCTCTGTTAAATGTTATTGCATTCAATTTGACCCTTCATTCTAAACCGACAAGATCTTTTGGAGTCCTGGACTCTAACTTTCCAACACATTTGTTAGCTCTCTCTTTGAACTTTGTCTTCTGCATATCTGGCAAGTATTCTATCTTTGTCTTCATTGAAGTCAGGTGTATCTAACTCAGTCCACAGACCCTTAAAACTCATTCAAGTGGTCCATATTGAAGGAACTAGTGAGCACATGTGCCAGCATTGCAAGATCACAGACCAGCTCAACCCTTAACTAACAGTGTGTGATTTCAAAGGCTGTGGAATTTTGTTTTGTTTTCCTCAAAAATTTTGTTTTCCTCAAAAATATGCATATAGAAATAAGTATCTTTTCTTTAAACCATTTTATGACTCATTGTAATTGTAACAGACAACTTCATTTTTATTATTATTTCAACATTTTAGAAAATAACTACTGTATTTCAGTATATTTGCTACTTCATTCTCAGTTGACATCAACACATTGCTTGCCAACCTGCAAATAGAATATAGAGTGGCAATCAGATATGCAACTTAAAGAAAAATTTATTCAAGTGTATTTAGTGGACTTTTATAAGTTGTACCTACCTAAAGAAAAATATCTGATATTTTACAAGCAAGCCCTGTTCATGACATTTCTTTTGAGGAGTATGTATGTTCGCAAGCAACTTTTTCCATATGAAGTGTGTAAAAAGTAAAAATAGAACAAGCATTTCAGAAGAGCATTTTTGAAATATTCTTTGCATAGCTACAACCTCTATCAAACTAGATATAGGTGCTCTGGTATCAAAAAAGCAAGCTCAGTGTTCACATTAAAAATAGCAAGTTCTTATATTTTGTTTAAAAAGCAAATGTTTTATTATTATAATACTCATTATTTTTATTATCTTTTATTTTTTATTAACTTATTAGAATACTTTATTACATTTTATTATACTTTATTACATTTTATTATTAGATGCATTGGTAATATGGATTACATTATAGTCATAAATAAATATTAAATTCTATATGCAGCCTTTGACCAGCTTTTGGTTGATGAAACACAGAAGAGCTAAAAGGTTAAGTCATTAATAAAAAAATATTGAACTGCACAAAACCAAATGCAAAACTCTGAGACATTCAACAAGACTTTCTTCCAAGCTGATATAAAGTTATTAGTGTGATTCTTTAGTTCTAGTCATTCAAACAATAGCAAATAAATCTAATTGTACTAATTGCTAGAATGTTTCCTCATCTTGTCCTCAAATACAGTGAAAGACTTCATCAAACACTTAGCTGAAACCTCAGTATATGTTTATAGATTTCTCCTTGAGAGAAATTAATATTATATTAATAATTAATAATGTCCATGATGATAATTAATAATATCCATCATTTAAAGTTCTCTTATTTCTGCTAAAATCCCACTCCTGAAAAGGTCAGTCTCTGAAGGTCAAGCCTAAATAATAAGATTATTGCTAGACCCTGAGGTACAAGCTATTTAATCAGGTCAGGGAAGACCCCTATGCACAACCATATATCTGTTTGGAGTATAAACAGAATCCAGTCTGGGCAAGCTCACTACTTGGAGGAAAAGAACTATTGCCCCTGATGCCCTCCTTTAGAGTTTGGGATGATCCAGTTTATAAAGGAGAATACTAAGCCAGAGAAGTCAAATTGGAAAGGCTTTCCTTGTTCAAGTACCATGAGGCTATTGAGTCTTATGATCAAGTCATATTCTCATATAGAAAAGTTGAAGACTTTAAGATGATCACCTAATTAAATGTCCACCAATCAGGATTGAGTTTCATTTGTCAGAGGAGTTTTCAACCAAAAGTCAGTCAAAATGATTTAACGTGTTTTAGAAATAGGTTACTGAGGGGCGGCTAGGTGGTGTAGTGGATAAAGCATTGGCCTTGGAGTCAGGAGTACCTGGGTTCAAACCTTTGGCTAAGCCACTTAACCCCATTTGCCTTGCAAAAACCTAAAAAAAATAGGTTACTGAAACTGCTGACAATGTATTAGCTAGCCTAATTAATAAATTGATTATTGATTACTTGGAGGGGCTTTATTTACTACATCTTGCTCTCCCAATTTAATTATTCTGTCAAAAAGAGAATTATTATTATTCTGATATGACATGATCTTGAGAGTGTTGTGTTGGACCTTAATAATAATTACTGCCTATCTTCTAAAGAGTTCAGAAACTAGACACAGAATTTTACCAGGAACAGAAGTCAATCTCAATTAACTAAAGTAACATAGCTCTTCCCTCTACCATCTTTTGAAAATTGTGTCTTATAACTGCATGTACAACACAGCACCTCTCCCATTCTCTAAGACCTTTCAGAAATCAAAGGTAGTAGCCCGGAAATCATACGCAGGAATGCTTTCAGTATTCAGAAATACAAAAGTTAGGAAGCAGAATATGAATGTCTTTAGGCAAATCCTTTTGAATATCCTCATCTATTCTTTTTTGAATAAAATTTACTTTCCTGGAACCAAATTCCAAGTCATAGTTCATATCTCAATAAAGTATAACCTACATTTTTCCTTTCATGGTGAACTCAGTTTTATTCTGCTTGTCATTCATATTTTACGTATTTGTTTAGAAACATCTAAGACTTTGAGTTTTATTACTGACTCTCTTCTCAGATATATTTGGCCATGAATTATTAATCTTGTCTTATTTTTTCCCTAAAACTCTTCAAAATACATTGGCATAAATAAGAAAGTCAAAGTATTTCACTGTAATATAGAAGTAACCTAGGCTCTGCTTTATAGACATGCTGCCACATAATTTTGCAAAGGAATTTCTTTTTAATAATTTTTTTGAAAAATAAAGCTGATTATTCTTGAAACCACATTTAAAAGCTATGTGAAGCTACTCTCTTAAATATCTCAATACAAATGAATGTCTTTTAGACATGTGAGATTTCAAATTTGCATGAGGGGGAGCCACATTTTGTTTGGTTTTTTTTAGGTTTTTGCTAGTCAATGGGGTTAAGTGGCTTGCCCAAGGCCACACAGCTAGGTAATTATTAAGTGTCTGAGACCAGATTTGAACCCAGGTACTCCTGACTCCAGGGCGGGTGCTTTATGCACTACGCCACCTAGCTGCCCCCAGCCACATTTTTTACTAGAACTTGCAGACCTGCATTTCATTCTCATAGCAACTAAGCCCCATCAGACAGATTCCAAACCAATTTTCCCATTCTATATAATATTTATTATAAAATGCATGAATTACTATATATTGAAATTTTCTTTCAATATGACTGCCATCAATAAGTCTACAAAGTATCAAATCTTCCTTAAAATTAGTTTCAATAACACATTATATAAATAAAGTTTACAATTCTATGAGCATTTTTAACTGCATCAGTTATTTCATCCACTTCCTTTGCAAAAAGGAAGATTTCAATTTCTTAAATAATAAAAGTCATATATATGATATGTCTTCTCATCATACTATATGAAAGTATAGTTTTAAATCTGCTTTTGCAAATTATTTTCCAAGAATCATTTTTATTATGCCTGCAAAGGTATCTACAATAGCTATAAGAAGAACAAATGGTTTAACTGTCAAATGAGACCCTTTTTATATTTAGAAATTCTGTAAGCAGCCTTATATATTATAAGTAATCCCATAAATGAAAGATATGCTTTTGAGTTTGTTTTTTATTATGAAAATATTTTCCCTGAAAAACATCATATTGCTTTGCCAATATATTCTGCACATATAATTTCAAGGTATCTCATTTATCTTTATGCTATATTAATTAAAAGTATTGATATAAGGCAAAAAGAGACAATGGACTTTCAAATCAATTAATGATAGTATCTGTAAATCTTAATGATAAATACAATGGATAATTTTTTAATTGGATGTAGATTTCTGCTTTTGTGTTTTCAGATTTGTTTCTCAAACTTTAACATCTTTGTTTGCAATGGTTTTATGTGTTCCAATGAATTTTTTCTTTAAAGTCCCCAATCAATTATGTCTTTATTAAGAGTGATAATACTATCAAGAGAATTAATTAACTTTTAAAGAGACTATAATAAATTTGAGAAAATTAAATTTTAATTTTATTGTTGAAAATGCCAAGCAGTTATCTACAGTTGTTCTTGAGATTTTAAGTTAAAGACTCTTTGTAAATTAATTTATTTTGTTGGATTTATCAAAATACCCTTTCCATTGGCATTGAGGAATAATAGATAGCATTTATATAGAACTTTAAAGTTTGCAAAGCACTTTGCAAATATTATCTTATTTTATCTTTACAATTACCCTAGGAGGCAGGTGTTATTACTACACCCATTTTTCAAATGAAGAAATTGATTTTGACAGAGATTAGATGATGTCGTGTAGCTAGCAAGAGATTGAGACTAGCTTTGAACTCAAGTCTTCCAGACTCCAAGTTTATTACTCTATCTTGTACTAACTGGCTGATTTTCTTTATAAAAAGGTATTTCTTTTAACTTTCACACCAATGTAATTTCACACTCTTTCTACACTTGAAATGCAGTAAGCAAGTTCATTATACAATTCATCTCTGTCACAGGTTTGTGCCAAAGGTGAGGATGATGTTTTGGCCTTTGTTCTCAAAGAAGACAACATCAGGGAAGTAATGCCATGATGAGCACATGAACTGAGTCGGGGGGGGTGTGTTTTACTAAACCAGCCCACTTTCTCCTCCAGAGTCATCTGGGTCCAGTGACCAGATATGAATCAGGATGACTGGAGATGACTCTAGATGTGAGGCAGTCAGGTTAAGTGACTTGCCCAAGGTCACACAACTAACAAGTGGCAAGTGTCTGAGGTCAAATTCAAACTCAAGTCTTACTGTCTCTAGCCTTGATGCTCACACAGACACACTCACCACATTCACACACTCACACACTTGCATGTATAACACATATGCACATATACCCTCACATACCATATTCATACACTCACACCCACCACACATACACATACCACATTCACACACACATATACACATAGACATACCACATACACACTACACTCACATATACCACAATTCACATACACAGAAACACATAACATACTCACATTTACACATATACAACATTCACATGCACACTCTCACACACACACATACACAACTCACACACCCATACATAATATACTCACATTCACACTCACACATACCACATTCATACACACATACACATCACTCACACTCACACATAACACACCAACATTCATATATACATACCACACACATATATACCACTAACACACATAATATACTCACATTCACACTCATACATACCACATTCATACACACACATGCACAACCACTCACACCCTCACACTCACATATAACATACTCATATTCATATATACACACCACACACATATACCACTAACATACATCATATACTCACATTCACACTCACACATACACACCACACACATACACTCACACATACACATTCATGCATAACACATTCACATTCATATACACAGACACTCACACACACCTCACATACTCACATTCACACACACACACTCACATATGCCACATTCATATACACACACCCCACACACCCACTCTCATTCATGTATACACACAAACACATAACATGCTCACATTCATATATACCCCCCACCCACCCACACATGCCTCATATGTATTTTATACTCCTGGCCTTCTTTTTCTGTGTCTGAGTCTTCCACTCCTCCAACTTACAGGTCAAGGAATCCTCTGCCTCATCAGCTTCTTTTTCTTCTTTGTTTTTCTTTAGAAGCTCATCTTTCAGTCTTCCAAATGCTTCACCACATTTGGAGGGGGAGGGTGTCATTGTCAACCACATGGCCTGCCCAGATGCACTTTCATCTTCACACCCTTGTTCTCCCTGCCTTGACCCTGCAGGTCTTCATTGAGCTCAGAACCACAGAAAAGCAACAATATGTGGATAATTTCTAGTGAGGAAATTCTATTGTTTTTCAAGCAGTTAAAAAAAAAAAGAGAAAAAAAGGTTATACAAAAGAAAGAATTCCTAAAAGAAAAATGGGCTCTGAGAACCCTAAGCCAGGTCTTTCAGATGTTCATATGAGACTCACGAAAATATTTCCCACAGGAATGACAAATATCCTTGGGTAAGGTAACTCTTCTTAAATTCAATGTACCTGATTGAGAACCTTTCCCAACCTACTTTGTCAGGACTGAGACAAAGCAACATTGAAAGAGTGCGGAGGAGCAAGCACAATTCTCCCTGGCCCCTTTCCATACTCACACACCTCGAGGATGTGAAGTTTGCCACAAACTCAAACAATTTCCAGCTACAAATGTTGGTGAGTCTGTGTTCTATAAAGGAAGATAGCAGCTACTGCGTAGTCTGAGGCGGATTGAGGTTTATTTTTCCTTTGTATGTCTGTAAATAAATGGTTTTAATTTTGGAAAACATACATCTGGAGTGTAGTTGTATTGCCAAACAGACAGAGCCTCATCATAGATGTGTCAACAGCATCCAGAAGGTTGTCTGTCTTCTATGAAATTTTGCATAAGGTTGGTTGGTATTGTGGAGTTCCCTGCCAAGGTCGTACATGTCAACAGGTTACTTCAACATAGGGGCAAGGTTTCATTCTTTCAGCAGAAGGGAAAGAAGCATGATCTCAGAGTTAGGGAAGAGAGTCGCATCAAGAATTAAGACTTCAATTTTCTTTTTTGTGGCCCTGCTGCTGTATGAACTAAGCTTAAGGATCCTATTTAACCAGTCCCCAAAATAAAGAGCCACTCTCACGTGCCAAACACCCAGCATAATTGTACTTCATTTTAAGCAAATCTAGCATATGAAAAATCTCAATTTACACAAAAGATGAATCAGAGAGTGATCATCTACTTTGCAAAAGAATTCATGTGATTCTTTTGTACAACCAGCCTCACTGATGAACTTACCATATGATAGATTTGAGGTTAGAAGGACCCTGGAGGTCATCTAATTAAATATCCCCTCCTAACCTCCTCATTTTTTGTGAGGATCTGAGTCCCAGGAAGGTTAAGGGTTTTGGTCACCATCAAACAGATCTAATAAGCAGCAGGCAGGATTCCAATATATTCTTCAATTCCCAATCCTGAGCTTTATCATCACAATGCCTCAAACCTGCTATTGTTTCAGTTGTATCTGACTCTTTGTGACCCCATATGATATTTTCTTGGCAAAAATACTGGAATGGTTTGCCATTTCCTTCTTCAGCTCATTTTACAGATGAGGAAACTGAGGCAAAAAGGATTAAGTGACTTATCCATCATCACACAGCTAGCATTCCTACTCATTTAGCACACATATTCAGAAACATATCTTCAATTATACCATTCAGAGTACTCAACTTATTGGTGTTTAATGATGGCTATTAGAACTCGTTTACTGCCTAATTAATTAACTAAACCTGCTAATTCAACACATCATTTTTGTTTGAATCCCAGAATGTCAAACTGGGGGGGAAAACTAGAAAAGTCAACTAGTTCAACCCCTTGCCTACTAAATGAATGAATCTCTTCTATAATATCCCCAGCACACTAAGGGTCAATGAAAATTGGCAGAGAGTAAAGGCAAAGTCCTTCCCAGAAGAAGTTCCTGATGGTGTGGCCTTGTTTCTGGGAGGGTGTGTGTTTTGGGTTGTCCTGGCTACTTAGCTGTGAAAAGGTCAGAGCCCTGGACTGGGTTTGAACCTGGCTCTCCTAATTATTATTTGTGCAATCACGGACAACTCAATTACTCTGAACCAGTTTCCAGTCATATAAAGAGAGGAGAATTGGGATAAATACTCTCCAAGTCTTTTCTGTTCCATTTCCCTTGTGTAATTCTAGGATTCTACAATCTCTGTATTGGATGGCTAGGAAGGGAAAGCAATTGAGACCTGATATCCCTTCTCAAAGCAGTTTGGACACTAATCATAGAGAAGAACAAAGATGTCAAGTTCATACAGGGTGAATACATCACTTCCATTCCATTGGCAGCTACGGTAGATTTTCTGGACTTGGTGCCACTGATGGCGCCCTCCTCTGCAAATGAAAAGTGGGGGGAAACAGCTGATTTGACTCCATCTAAGCAGTACTAGTCAGGTTCATAAGGCATTACTCCATAAGATATCCTAGTATAACAAACAGAGTCTATCAAGTCCAACTTTTTATTTTACAGATAAGCCAACGAAGAGAAGTTAATTAGGTACCTTGTCCAAAGTCATGTAAAGAGTAAGGTTCAAATGCAGGGTCAGTTAAATGGTGCAGTTGATAGAGTACGGGCCCTGGAATCAGGAGTACCTGAGTTCCAATCTGACCTCAGACACTTAATAATTACCTAGCTGTGTGGCCTTGGGCAAGCCACTTAACCCCATCGCCTTACAAAAGACTAAAAAAAAAAAAGAGAGATTCAAATGCAAGGAGGTGGTGAGTCACATTCAGTGGTTGGATGAGGCAGGTAAACAACATAGTGAAGAGAGTCCTCAGCAAGGATTTGGAAAGGTCTGAGTCCACCTCAGACATTTTCTATTTATGTGATTCTAGCCAATGACAATTTCTTTCAGTCTCAGTTTCAATACTGATATTTATCTCATAAAACACTATATAAATTTTATTATCCCCTTCCCTTTCCAATCTCCTCCCAAATGCAGTTCTCTTAGTCTGCACAGGTTTGTCTTATACACAGCAAGCCACCTGGTTTTGTCTTTCTTTCTGACATGATATCAGTTCTCTACTCATCAAAGACAGTTACATACACCACCATTGATTGCCTACCAACAATCTCTGCTTATTGACATTCCTTATCATCCTTGAGTGGCTGCCAACAATTCACTGGTGCTCTTGGCTGCTCTAGCAATGGGGAGAGAGATATGGAGGGAACTCTCTCCTACACAAACACACACACACACACACACACATATGCACACAACATACAATGTGAGCAACAGGTAGCTGATGGGATCTACACCTCCCAGCTTCCAGCATCTCATTCTGACAAAAATTCTCCCAGCTTCAACTCCATCCCAGATGTAGTGGTACCAAAACTGCAGATTGCATCATTTGTTTTTTTAATTTAATTTAATTTTTTTGGTTTTTGCAGGGCAATGCGGTTGAGTGAATTGCCCAAGATCACACAGCTAGGTAATTATTAAGTGTCTGAGGTCATATTTGAACTCAGGTCCTCCTGATTGCAGGGTTAGTACTCTATTCACTGTGCCACCTAGCTGCCCCCATCACTTGCTTTTTAAATGGCCACAGCAAGACACTAGCTGATGGTATATCAGTTCACAAAGTAATTCATCCATTTTATAATTTATCTAATACTTGGAAAGATTTGCCTGGGGAAAGGAATATAAAACCCAAAGGACTTCCAGGAATATTTGAGATTCAAACAATATATTGGATTGAAATTCTCCACCACCTCAGTCACAGTGCCTGAAGGTTACCACTCCTCCTTTAGTCACCCTATTCATCTTAGGGATGTTATTGAAGTAAAAAGAAATGATTCTCCTCACCTCTTTCCTCCCTTCCTTGACTTACTCTTGGTCATTTTCCTAATGTTCCAGATCAACTGGTTAAGCATATAGTTATAGACAGTTATAGACAACAGGCAAATAAATGGTCATTGTACATGTAGAAATTTCCTACTACTATATGAGTTTGAATATTTTTGCTTTCATTTCAAAGTTAAAACTTTTCCCTCAGCCATCCTCTTTGAAGGAGGGAGAGCATTCCAAGCATGAGGAACAGCCAGAGAGAATGCCAGGAGGCCAAGAGATGAAGTATCTTGTTGATAAACAGCCTTCAGATCGAAGAATATATGGCAAGTTGTTCATCCTTCCTTCTTGAAGAGGACTAATGACATTAGGAGGGTGATGTACCGATTCTCAAGTGAATTGGATTTAAGTGAAGATTTAAGTGCAAAATCATCAGCCTCAGTCTCTCCTTCAGAGTCTCTGGAGTTTGGTGGCAAGACATAGGTCAAGACGTGATGGCCTGGAATGCAGTAGAAGACTTAAGAAAGATGTGATTACTGGGAGTGAGGTATAAGAGGACTACAAAGGAAGCAGGGTGCTAGGTTGTGAATGACTTTGTATGCCAAACAGAGTATTTTATCTTTTCTTCTGGATATAATAACCACTGGAATATGACTCCTTGAAATTCTTTCTATGAAGCTACACATTTTTGTTCCTGCTATTCATTCTGAGTTTCCCTTCTTAGTCGCACTTGATGATTTCTTTTCCTCCTTTCCTCCACTCTAACTGGAACTCTCTAGCCAGATAAGTGCCAGACTGCCAGAAAGATCTACAACACAAAAATGGTTAAGAATTCCAACTCTAAGAACAGATGGCAAGATAACAGGACCCAACTGAGAGATCCCAAAGTCTTGACATTATATTCTTTTTCAAAATATTTTATTTTTCCCTAATTATACATAAAAACAATTTGAACATTTTTAAAAAGTTCTGAGTTCCAAATTCTATCCTTCCCTCCCTCCCTGCTCCTCTGCCTGAGACAGTAAGCAATCTGAAATAGGTTATATGTGTGCAATCATGAAGGAAGGAAGGAAGGAAGGAAGGAAGGAAGGAAGGAAGGAAGGAAGGAAGGAAGGAAGGAAGGAAGGAAGGAAGGAAATTTTAGCCTGTATTCAGACAGTATCAGTTCTTTCTCTGGATAGCATGTTTCATCACGAGTCCTTTGGGATTGTCTTGGATCATTGTATTGCTGAGAATACCTAAATCATTCATAATTCTTTATACCATATTGCTATTACTGTGTACACTCTTCTCCTGGCTCTGCTCACTTCACTTTGAATCAGTTCAGGCAAGTCTTTCCAGTTTTTCCTGAAGTCATTCTGCCCATCATTTCTTTTTGCACAATAATATCCCATTACAACCATATAGCACATATGTTTGGTCATGTACCACAATCTCTGATGAGTCCTTCACAAATTTGGAAGAGCTCAGGGGGTGCCCATTAAGGCTAGGCAGTCACCTGGCACACCTGGCAATCCCATCTGGATAGGATGAGCCACAATACTATCCTAACTGGCCCTGTTTCATACTCCTGCAGTGTGCTGATCCTTATGAGAACCCTCTCCAGACAGACCACGGATAATTCAGAGGAAGTCATTTAGGGATTGCTTTAGAATCTAAAGTTTAAATGTTGTTATCCATTCGATTGGCAAACACGAGCTTATTCAGAAGTGCTCTTGAAGTTCAAAGTCCTCTTTCACCCTCTTCTTCAGGTCAATCCTGAGACCAATGTTGTCTTTCTTCAAAGTCAGACCCTGTAAAGAGGGCTCCAAATACAAAGAACTCGTACAGCACTTGAACGATTTCACAGTCACTGAGTAAGACTCGGAGAAGTGGTTTTGTTTGGCAAGCTGTTTCACTAAAGAGAATTAGAAAGGTTTTTTGAAGCAGAAGAAATGGTCAGGGGAAAGAAAGGGGAAAACCGTGTTTTGGTTTTGTTGTTTATTGTTGTAAAGATTAGGATTATCTTGTTTTACTGGTTCACTTCTTAGTCTTAATAGCAATTATCTAGCCCCAGAAATGACAATGGACCTGCTAAAGTCCTGAGGCAGAGAGGGAATCTGTCCTGCTAAGAAAAGTGATTGGGAATATAAAGTCATTTGCTTTTGGAAAGCACACTATTTTTTCTTTTCTGGGAACCATTAATAGTTTCTTGGGGGGTTCCCCCCCTTCCTTTCTTTTTTCCTTCCCTCCCCAAGTATTATTGAGCCTAAACCATCTAGACACCCACTGAGAACAGAGAGAAAGAATTGTAAAGTAAAATCTCATGTACACACATATAAACATACCCCTGTCTGGAATCAGGAAGATCTGAATTCAAATCTAACCTCAGACACTTACTAGCTAAGTGACGCTGGACAAGTTACTTCAACTTGCTATTTGCTCAGTTTCCTCAGTCGTAAAATGAGGATAATAATGGCATCTAACTTGCAAGATTGCTGTAAGGATCAAATATGATATATTAATTGTTAAGCCCTAAGCCAGCGCTTGTCCAGAGAAAGAACTAATTAGTCATATTATATTAGTTAGCTATCATTAGTATTAATATTGTATTATTGTTATATCATCTCAGATAACAAAAAAGTATGATATAGATGAGAAACTGAAAACATACAGTTTTTTTTTAACACCAAAGAAAATGTCCACCAATCCATAGCAAAAAATATCAGTTTCAGCCACTCCCACCCCTTCCATTTTTAGTGCCATTTGCTTATTGGAGCTTTGCAATAGAGATCACACCCTGAAAAGGAAAATAGCAGCACTCCACTAAGCATAATTTTATGTTACTAATTGCTACCTCCACTATAAGCATTAAATGAACATAAATAGCTTCTGTGTCTCCTCACTAGTGGCCCTGGGATATAAGTGCTTAAGTACCTACAGATAAAACCACTATAAACAAATCAACTTGAAACATGGTTAAAAGCAAATTAAGTAGTAGCTTTCCTTCACTATTGAAGTTTCCAAGTGCCCCTAAAACCTCCCTCTGGTCCCCCCAGCCAAAACCTCTTTTAATAAGTTATACTGAAATAATAGTCATGATCCAGCCTCAAAGAGCACAGGTATTTGGATTGGATAAATGCTCCATTTGGTCTGCATTTACACCTAAAGCCTCATTCCAAAAACAAACCCCCAAATTATGGAGGCCAATTGAGGTGAGTGGCTGGTTGTGGAGAGACTGGATGGGTAAAATCCAGGGAGGGGGAAGGGGTTTGCCCTCTCACTCTTAAGTCTGTTCTGGTTTGGAAAAGAACCACAATTGGCTAGCTGAGGTTAATTGTTCTCATTTCATCATGATGACTCAGTGTAGGCGAAGATTGGACTCTGATTTGGGATCCTTTTTTTTTCATTTTTTAACTTTGAAAGATAGTATATTTGAAAGAACTATATGAAAACACCCCAAATGATTCCTGACTGGTTGTGTAGTTAAAAGCCCTGGATTCAAATCCCTCCTGACATCATCTGGGTGACCTTGGATCTCTGTTTTCTCAAGAGTAAAATGAGGCGTTTGGACCAGCTGACCTTCGTTCTGGTTGGACCAGAGGTTCCTTCCAAATCCAGACCCATGAAATAACTATTCCCTGAAATTTGTGGGAGTTGACTTTAAACTTTCTTTTTTGATTAAAAAAAAAAGTCTTCCCAGAGATGAGTGAATTTTTATATATCTATTTGCATCCTAGGGCCTTTTAGTTGAAAAGAAGATGATGATAGGGATTCAGTTTTAAAAAAGACAGCTCCAACTGCCATTAAATTTTGAACTGCTTCTCCTACCATCCCTTCAATCAACTTCTTCAGTTTACAAGGATCACTTCAGGACGATCAAAAATGCTATTAGCTCTTAGCTGACCATTTCTTAGCAGTGTGCCGTCATTGTTTATACTTTGAAGTGTGTCATAACCCTCCACATTTTTCATCTTTAAACCTTTTCTTTCCTCTTCTATGAGTGAAAACTTGCCTACTGTGTTACGTTCAGCAGCCCCAAGAAGCAGAGATCAGTGACTCAATACTGACATCCACTGGTCGGCCTTGAAATGCAAAAAACCCATCTCTTCCCCACCTCTGGAATAGCAAGACTATGGTGGATAATACTAAAACACCCATACCTAAAGGTCATCTGTCAGAGTGAATAGAAGACAGATCTTGGGGTCAAGAAGCCCTGGATTCAAGTCCTGACTCTGACTTAATATTGTCAAATAAACTGGGCAAGTCACTTAATCTCTCCATGGCTCAAGTACTAAGACTGTGACTACTTGTACCATTGGAGGAGCTTTCCATAGCAAGAAGGCTCCTAACATCCATTAAAGCACAGATTTCCCCAGCCCCTAAAAAAAGATTTCTGTGGTGTTTTGCGATAGTAGACAGTGACTATAAACTACAGTTCACTAAGGACCATCTGAAGTCTAAAATGAAAACATTTGTCTCAGCCCCCAACTTCAACACAGTATAATGAATTATGACTCAGCTTAGCCTCATAGAAGAAGGCTTTAGAGTATCGCATTATCAGAGACCATATAGTCCAACATATCCTTGATCAAGGTCCTATAGATTCACAGAATTTCAAAATTGGAAGACACCTCAATAGCTATCAAGATCAACTCATTTCTGAACAAGAATCTCCCCCACCACCACCACCACATTGTTCTCAATAAGAGGTCATTCATCCTTTACTTAAAGGCTTCCAGGAAGAAGATCATGACTTTGAGTTTCTCACCTATAAAAATGAAGAAGCTGGACTAGATGGTCTCAGAAGTCCCTTTCACTTTTGGCTTTATGGTCTTCTGATTCAATGGCCTCCAGGAAAAGCTTATCCTACTATGGGATAATTTTAATTGTTAGAGAGGTTGTTTTTGTCTTTATATCAAACCTAAATTTTCTTCTTGGCAATTTCCACCACTGCTCATCCTTTTGCCTTTTAGGAACAAAGCAAAAAAAAATTCAATCCTTTCTTCACATGCCTACCCTAAGACTTCTCTTCCCTAGGATAAATGCATTGATGCAGTGAGTTCACCAGATGTTCATAAGGCATGACCTTGAGGCTTTTCCTTTTTCCTGGTTGCAAAACTATAGATATTCTTTAGTCTAACAAAAACATTCATAAAATGTACCCAGAATTCAACTCTGGCCAGTGAAGAATACAATGATAATCATCTTTCTAGTTCCAGATAATTTGCCTCTCTTATTTTTGCATCTTACATTTGATTGCAATAGCTTGCTTTTGGTTGCCACATCAACCAAAGGTCATCTCATCCTGAGCTTTCAGTTCATGAAAACCCCCAAACTATTTCCACCCAAATTGCAATGTGGCCATACCTCCCCATCCAGTCCTTGTGAATATTCTTTTTAAACTAAAGAATAAGACAAAACTGATAAGACTAATTTATCCAAAGAATAGGGACATGAATTCTCAAAATCAGATAACAATGTCTTCTGCACCTCTGGGTTGTTGGCAAAAATGTTAAACAGCATAGAACCAAGTGCATATTTTTGGAGTGCTCTACTAGAGACCAGCTCTCAAACTGATATTACTTCATTAAGGGTTATATTGTTGGAAGCAGCTTTCACCAGTTCTGAATCTACCTTACTGTTCTATGGTTTAGTCCATATTGCTCCACCTTCTCCACAAGGAAGCATGTAAGATTTGTCAAATGATTCACTGAAACCTAGGGAAATATTTGCAAGATTTATTCCATCTACTTGTCTCTTGACCCTGTCAACAAAGGAAATGAGGTTAGTCTGGTATGACCTATTCTTTTTTATTTAAGGTTTTTTTTTTTTGCAAGGCAAATAGGGTTAAGTGGCTGGCCCAAGGCCACACAGCTAGGTAATATGTCTGAGGTCAGATTTGAATTCAGTCACCTAGTCGCCCCTGGCATGACCTATTCTTGAGAAGGCAATAATGGTTATATGTGATCCCTACACCCTTTTCTAAAAATTCACTAACCATGCCTTTAATACTATATTATAGAAATTTATGGGGTGGCTAGGTGGTACAGTGGATAGAGCACCAGCCCTGGAGTCAGGAGTACCTGAGTTCAAATCCAGCCTCAGACACTTAATAATTACCTAGCTGTGTGGCCTTGAGCAAGCCACTTAAACCCATTTGCCTTGCAAAAAACTTAAAAAAGAGAGAGAGAAAAAGAAATTTTCCAGAAATAAAAGTAATGTTTATTGGTCTTTAGTTTACAGAATTCATTTACTTCCTTTTTTATGAAAATAAGATCAGGGAGCCACTAGGTGGCACAGTGGATAGAGCACCTGCCCTAGAGTCAGGAGGACCTGAGTTCAAATCCTACCTCAGACACTTAATTACCTAGATGTGTGAGCTTGGGCAAGTCACTTAACCCCATTGCCTTGCAAAAAAAAGATATGAAAATAAGATCATAGATTTAGAAGTAGAAGAGACTTTATAGGTGATCTAATGCAACATTTATTTTATATCTAAGATATGTGTGCTCACTAGCTCTCTTATGTCCACATGAGTTGTCTAAATGCTTACTATATCTTACTATATCTTACGTACTATATCTGTATCTATCTATATATATAAATATATAAATATATACATATATGTTTGTATACAGAGTTCGCAGGCAGCTTCTGACTTTCTCATGAGCCAATTTCTAATTTTAGACCTTGAGATTCTACCTATACTTTCTCTTTTTACTTTAATATCTGCTCTCCCAAAATATAAGGCACATAGTACAGTATACCTGGTTTTCCTATCCTCCACCACATATCCTAAGGCTGAATGCTCCTTTTCCCAGAAAGATGCAGTGATTTGGACTTCATCAACTAGTCATTTCTGTTGGTAAGAATCAAAGTCTGATAAGTACCCATTCTTCCATCTTTTAGAAGATTAAATAGACATTAAGGCAAATCAAGAGATTATCAATTTTAGTATTTCAGGAAAAATTTGAATTCCAGTAATATAATGGATAATTGTATTATTCTCCTTTGTATCAGGTTTATGATTAGTTTCCCAAGTTTCATATGTATTTCCTTTTTTTCCTCTGCTGAAGAAGTTTATTCTGATAATAAAAACAGATTAAATGTTCTCATCTACATAGATTTTTCTTGAATCCCCTTTGCTCCTTTCCTAGTCACACTTTTAGTATCTGATTATTTTTTAAAAGGATTTTTACTGATATATGTTTTTATATCACATAGATTCGTGGATGTCATTCCCCTTTCCCCACCATTTCCCAGAAAACCAACTATTTTTAACAATTTTTTAAAAAGAAAAAGAGGAAAAATCACCTGACCTACATAAAAAACCTCACTGACATTATATGCCAAGTTCCACAATCACAGATCACACACCATCCTCCACACCTCTACAAAAAAGGAGTCAGGGCTGTGAAAAGAGATTTCCTCCCACCACCCCCAACCAGCTCTTCACTGAGGCCAAACTTGCTAGGGTTTTTTTTGCTGGTATCTCTTTTGGCTTTATTGTCCTATGAATTTCTGGGTTCTACTATTCTTCCTCTTATAACTAACTACTTTCTACAATTCTAGTTTAGTGACAAAATATAGGTACTTTTCTCTCTTTCCTCTTTCCTTTTCAATTTAAATCTTCTTAGGTTTCTGAGTTTAAAGGAAATACATTTGGAGGTGCACTCTATCCCCAGCCAGAAGCTCATCATTCTTATATTCTAAGTCATTCTTAATCAGCCATTCACTCTATTAAGTCCTTGCATTTAAGGTCATCAGTTTCTTGTCCCAAGATTTTTGAACACTTAGAAATAACTTCTGGTCCTCACCTTTATGCCCTCAAACAGATGGTTTAAACCTTAAACTGATGCCTTGAGCTGTCATAAACCATAGTACAAAGTTATAATCATCTCAATATTGAGGAGACAGACAGCTAAGTATATTGGAAAAAATGCTGAACTGGTTAATAGTCAGAGTCTGAACTTAAGCCCAAAGTTTGGTTCTAATCTTAGGAACTTCTTTGATTCCATTTTTTTTCTCCTTCTGTTACATATGGATGCGAATATTTGCATTAAATTAGGGTTGTTAGTTGTAGTAGTACCAATACTTATTTGGAAGAGTTTAAAGTTGAATGTTCTGCAGACATTTGAAAAATTCATTATTCAGCATCTTCCTGTCCTAGCAGCATTTATGAGGATTACTTAGCTTTCAATGAGTACTAAATTTATAAATGCACTTTTAATGAATCTAACGTAGTCTAGTTTTTGTAGTTAAGACTTCTTTGAATTCAGCTCTTGATGGGCCAAAGATTCCTGAGCCAACATGTGTGAAACACAAAGCAATTACCTTCATTGCCTTGCTAGGATATAGGCATGACTGGCTGGTCTGTTCTGGTACCATAGAAGGTAGCAACTTGATTCACCTTCAGCAAATTCTATATTATACACAATTATATGAAGTCATCTGAGACTTGAAGTAAGACCTCTGTACTTTCTGAGGGGGGGGGGCCTATATAAGGTTCTTCCTCTTTGTTATGTGAGCATTTTGATTAGGAAGACTGAGAGATAGTGAGCCAGATTTCAGAAAGAGAGAAGAGGAGGTATCACTCCCAAATTGTCCCTGAAAGAACTTAATCCTGTTTTCCTGAAACTTAGAATCATCATCTATTAAAGCTAGAAAATCATTTATTTGAATCTTGGTTTTGACATATATATGAGAGATTTCTCTCTCCAACCTACCTACTGATCTGTTCTGAGTGTCTTCCCATTTCATTTCATTCTCCAGACCATTGTCAAAGTAATTTTCTTAAAAGCCATCCCCATGCCACCTCCTTAATAAACTTGTTGTTCCACATCCCCTCCAGGATCAAATTTAAAATCAATGTTTAATGCTTAAAGCCCTTCGTAACCTAGTCCCACTCCCCCCCCACGACCACCACCACTTTCCCAGTATTCTATTTTCTATCTCATCCCACATACCTTTTGATTTAGTGACACTTGGAAAAAACACTCCATTGCTTGACTCTGGGGATTTTCAATGATTATTCTTCATTGATGGGATATTTTCCCTCCTCACTTCCACCTTCTGGCTTCCCTATTTTCCATTAGATTTCAGCTCAAATTCCACATTCTGCAGAAAGCCTTTTCCAATTCATCTTAATTTTAGTGTTTTATCTCTATTAATTATTTCCTATTTATCTTGAATATACTTTGTACATATGTTTATTCTCATTAGATTATGAGCTTCTCAAGGGCAGGGACTGCCAGTGCTTTGTACAGTGTCTGGGACAAAGTAAGTGTTTAATAAATGCTAATTGATTGACAACCTGTAGTACCAATATTACAACTGGGTTCAATGTGTGGAGGACTTATTCTTGACTCAAGTCTCCATCCAATACAGTCCCTTTTCACATCTGGGCCAATCATCAGAAATCAAATAATAAAACATTTCATGGAATGATATTTAATGAAATGATACAAACAAAACAGGAAAAGAATAAGATATAGTCACACTACTCAAGAATTTCAGAAATAAATTATCAGAGGTGGTAGGGAATTGTATCCTAACTAGATAGAGACAGACAGAGAGAGAGAGAGAGAGAGAGAGAGAGACAGACAGACAGACAGACAGACAGACAGACAGACAGACAAAGAGAGAATAGACAGACAGATTCAATAGAAAGACAGAAAATTAGACAGACAGATAGATTAGATGGACAGACAAACAAATGAACAGATAGAAAAGATAGACAAAGTAGATAGAAAGACAGACAGACACACAGACAGATAGATAGAATTTGAAAATAAGTTACAATAGTAGTTATCATCTCATATGCCAAAGACAGTCTTAAATATCTGAGTAAGCCTCGCCAACAGCTGTTTCTCTACTCTACTGGTGGAAAATAGTAGATGAAAACTTTAAACTCAGCAATGCTGAGCAGCTAGGCAGGCCCAATTCTTAAATGTCTATGGATTGGATTTGGTACAGGCTGACCCCTTAGTATATTGAATGGTGGAGTGTAGTTCAGCAAGAGGAGAGACACTTAAGTTTACCATAGATGCCGCAAAATTGCAGGAAGCAAGTCTCAATTCCTATTTGTTGCAATCTTTGTTTAATTGTTTATTTATGGGTTTGGGTTGTCCCAAAATACTTACAGAATCAAGAGACAAATCAAGAGATCTCGGAGACAAACTGGTCCATCTTGCATCACAGAGGAATCTCCTTTTTTGATATCCATAACAAGTGATCCTCCAGTCTCTTGTTTGATAAAGGAAGTCTACTGTTTTTGGAAGATTTTTCCAACTTAGGATAGCTCTAATTGTGAGGAAGTCTTCTTTACATCAAACCAAAATTATTTCCTTTGCAATTTCCACTCGTTATTCTCAGTTGTGCAGTTAAATGGTACAGTGGATAGAGTGCCAGGTCTAGAGTCAGGGAGATCTGAGTTCAAATTTACCCTCAGATACTGGTTTTTGATCTTGGGCAAGTCAGTTTCCTCATCTGAAAAATGAGCTATAGAAGGAAATAGCAATTCACGTTTTGCCAAGAAAATGTAGGGTCACAAAGAGTCAGACATAACTGAATAGCAAACAGGAAAGTAAATCTAATACCTCTTTAATGCTTATATTCTTTCAGAGAGTTGAAGACTGCTATGATATCCACCTAAAGTTAAAAATATTTCTAGTTTCAACAGTTAATCATTATGTAGTAAAGTTGATTATCATATGATTATCATATTATCCCTAATTCTCCACACTGTCCTGCTCACTCTTCTTTATAAAACTCTAGTATGGCAAGGTCCTTCATAAATTATGGTAACTGAGCCAGCTTTATAGATGAAGTCTGTCAGTAGGGAGTCTACCTTTCTTCTTCTAGATACCCTTCATACTACTAAAATGGCCTATCATGTTGTGCTTGTAATGCATTAAAACCATGAGACCTTGTCCCCAAAAGTAATTGTTCAACCACAAACCCACCATGGTGTACTTTTGAAATGAATTGTTTGAATACAAATATAAAAAAGGATTTTTCTATATTATATTCCATTTTAATGATTAATGTGATTAGACATGTTATATCTTTATCCTAGTCAATGATTAAAATATTAAATAACATAGGACCAAGGAGAGATCTCTGAGGTACCAGAGAGAGACTTCACTACCTTTTAATATTAACTCAATAATAACTCCTCTTTGGCTTCAGGAATTCAACTCTTTTCCAATTTAACTAACTTTGTAATCCTCTAACCCATATTTCTCCATAACAAGGAGAATGTGAGAAATTCTATTAAATGCTTCATAGAAATCTAAATTAATTTATAGTATCATATATAAAACATTCTCCTAATTTACCAGACAGTAACAATTTTAAAATAAGAATGGAGTTAGTTTTGTATCACCTGTTCTTTATGAAGACATACTATTTGTGAGTGAGCACCGCTTCCCTTTTCTTTGCATTTGGCTGCAAAATATCCTTTTAATAATTTATTGTAGAATTTTCCTAGCATTCAAAGTAAAATTCATAAGCCAAAAGTCTGAAGAATCCATCATTTCTTTTTAAAATGGGCATAATTATTCATCTCTAGTTCTGTGGCATCCCTTCCTGTTTTCCATGATTTTTCAACAATCACCACCTATGCTGGGTCATCTGGTTATGTGATGAACAACTGTTTAAGAAAATAGATTTTCTGAGAATGGAATTTGGGTTTCTGGACCACAACTGAAATATAAAAATAATATGTTCCTGTCTGAAGATGAGGTGTACCTAACAAGGGCAAGTCAAGAAGCATGTGTTTGAGGGGTGGCTAGGTTGCACAGTGGGTAGAGTGTGGGCCCTGGAGTTAGGAGGACCTGAGTCCAAATCTACCTCAGACACTTCATAATGACCTAGCTGTGTGACCTTGGGAAAGTCACTTAATTCCATTGCCTTGAAAAAAAGAAAAAACAGAAAAGAAAAGGAAAGGGGAAAAAAAAGAAGTGTTTGGAACTTTGAAAATATAATCTGAAGAAATTGAAACCTTAAAGGGAAAAGATAGGGAGAAAGCTATCTATGTATATACACCAAGCAAGAAAGCATAAAGCTTAAGAATTATATTGGAAAGGCAACAAATGATACCTTTAAATGTGAAAAGACACAGTCCATGAAAGAAATCCATTAAAATCCCTTGACCTCACATGTCTATGAATAATAGCACAAAAGATAGGCAACAAAAAAAGATGTGCACTAAAGGTTCTAAGTCAAAGAGGCAAATTTGACCACACAGGGGTCACTGAGACTTTATGGGATGAGACTTTTGAATGAAATATTATTCTGAATGGGTAAAAATGGAAAGCAGGCTACATAAGTAGAAAGAGGCAAGTATAGAGGGACAACATTGCATATCAAGAAGAAATAATTTAGGAGGAAAGGCAGGAACAAAAGTGGTGAAGTATAGAGGAGAATATTTGGGTAGAGATCAATGGATGTAGAAAATAAGCATCTATGTCACCAAAGAATATTATAGACCACTTAGAAAAAGGAAACCAAAAAAGGAGTTGGAAAAACAGTTCCAAAGTCTGATACAGAGGTATGACTTACAATAGCAATGATAATAGTCTTTAATTATATGTGTGTGTGTGTGTGTGTGTGTGTGTGTGTGTGTGTGTGTGTATTCTAGAGCTCTCTTTCTGCCAAAAAAGTCAATTTCTTAACTTGCTTTAATGATCATTTCATCTTTTAAGCAGTGGAAGAACAAAGGGAATATTTTTTTCCCAGATAAGCTTTTTACCAGTAATAAAAGCCCATTTCTGAGGAAGAAATAAAGGGTAGTATGAAAAAGCCTTCCTCTTAGAGATTCTAATAGTAAAAGTTAAAAAAGTCAGAATCTGATGTTCTTTAGACTTTGGAAAAGCAAATTTTAAAGGCTCAGAGAACTGATAGGTAGGACCTCATGAACTAAAATTCTGTAGATGAAGTCATGCATGGAGGGATGGAAAAATCCCAAGATCAGAACATTATGTTTAAACTAACAAGATAAAATGTAATAGGGATGAAGTCAAGGCTTTCAATTTAAACAATTAAAACAATTTTAAGTCAAGATAATAGAGGCATAATAAGGCAGCAACTGGAAAAAGAATTGGAAGTTTTAAGTGGACTGGAAGAGTGGTTTTTAGCAGCTAAAAAAATTATTTTAAATGTAAGGCTGTATTAAGAGAAGTCTATCTCTCAGGAATAAAGAGGTGATTGTCTTTCAGTTCTCTGACCTTTTGTCAAATCATATCTAGCATATTACATTAAGTTCTGGAACCACATTTTTGGAAGAGCATTGAGAACATCCAGTAAAAGTCAAAATGGGGAGTAAATAGTCATATATGCAAAATATGTATACTGGCTGAAAGAACTAAAGGAGCTTATCCTGGAGATGACTCAGAAGAGACATAAAAGTATAAATGGATTCAAGTATAAATGAAAGACTGTATAGTTAGTACCAGACCTGGAGTCAGGAAGACTCATCTAGTCTCAGATGTCTGTGATCTTAGGAAAGTCACTTAACTCTGTTTGCCTCAGTTTCCTCATCGTCAGTTTCCCTCATTTCCTGGAAAATCCTAAATGTGGTCATGAAGAATCAGATGTTAGTGAAACAACCAAACACCAACAACTTGGAGGAATTAAAATTTTATTTGATTCCTGAGGACAAGACTAAAAGTAATGAGTGGAAATTTTAAAGAGGCAGAGTTGGTTTTGTGACATATGAAAAGTCTAAGAGATATTACTGGGTAATTAGCAATCATTTCATCAATTATGCTAGGCAAATAGTTAATACAAAAAAAAAACACAGTGGCACTCTCATGGACCAAAGCTAAATTATGAAGGCCATTGAATGCTTATATGTTGTTGGAAGAGTAAGTGTTCCTAATAGAAGAAACCGATTAACAATGTGGGAATTAATATTATAATGAGAAGTGGGCCTAGTCTAATGAGGGGTTGGGCACATAATTTTGATCATGTCACTCATGAACAAAGAAAGACTCACCACAAGTCAGACCACTCCCATCTCAGGTAATCTATGCAAAAGGATTTATCCTCCACCCAACATGATATGATGATGAGATGACAATGCTTGTCCTTCCTCCCTGAAGAAGACCATGACATCAGGAAGGTGATGCCATGACACACAAGTAAATCAGATCTGAGTGAGGGGGAGCCATTCTGAGTCACCAGCCTCACTTTCTCCTCTGTAGTCATCTGGATCCAGTGGCCAGAGAGGAATTTGAACATAGCCTTGGATGAACCCAACAATGAACAATGGTGAAGTAAGAATTCCACCAAGATAAGATGGCCTGGCTGTGGTGAATTCTTTAGAAAAGATTAGAAATATCTTTGAGAGGCTGGATATTGAATAAGGAAATTTTTTTTTAAATCTGGATTTCCCTCGCCCCCCCATATTGATTGGTTGTTAATATAAGAGAGAGATCATTTCTCTCAGGTTTATATTGGGAAAAATTTAAAGACAATTGAAGATATCCAAAAATGGAATAAGCTTCTTTAGGATTCAGTGGCAGTCATGAAGAAGAGGTTGTTAAACCACTCAGTGGAGATGCTATAGTTGTGACTCTATCCCAGATATGAGTTAGAAGGCTGCTAATCATTCCCTGAATTATCTTGTATATTGGTTCCCTGGTTATCATTTTTTTGTTCTTCCCTTTAGAGATAATTCTATACAGAAATTTTAAAAAATGAAAAAAAAAACTCATGTTCAGCTTTCATTCCTCAACCGCTGCTATCATCTTCTCCATTCCAACCAATTGTTGCTGTTCTATTCATTTTTTGACATTCCTTTGGCTCCAACATAGTTCTTTTGAAAACCCCTTCATTGACAGCCTCATTTTATCTTCAGCACTCCTGATGAGACTTTTTATTCATCCTCAGCTCTCTGGTATCTCAATGCTAAAATCTTCCCTCTGAGACCAACACCAATTTATCCTGTATTTTCTTCCACTGGATTATAGCTCCCTTGAGAGCAAGGAAAGTTTTTGCCACTGTGTTGTGTCTTCATCACCTAGCACAGTTCTCTAATACATAATAATTTGAAAATGCTTCATTCGGTTGCTGTCATGAATTGGTGCATTTCTATGTCCTGGTAAAGAAGGAGTTATTTCTTAATTAAAAGAACACCAGAAGGAACAACTAGGTGGCACAGTGAATAGAGCACCTGCACTGGAGTCAGGAGTAACTGAGTTCAAATCCCACCTCAGACACTTAATAATTACCTAGCTATGTGTCCTTGGGCAAGTCAATTAACCTCATTGCCTTAAATTTTTTTACAAAGTGCATTAAAAGAACATCAGAAGTTGGAAACAGAAACCTGTGTCCAAAGTTCAACTAGGGAGTGATTTTTTTTATCAGTTTTGCAAGAAAATTCTAAGTTTTATAAAATTTTGAATGATTTCTTTCTTTTTTTATATCCACTACCATGGTGCTCTTCACAAAGCAGAATCTCAATAAATGTGGTTCACTGCCTGGTTCTCAAGATATTATATTAATAATGATGAGAACTGATGGATTACAAATGAGGTTTCCTCCAACAAAGTTAATGAGATTCCATTAAAATTCTAGACAGCTGGATGCTAGCTTCTATTTTGGGGTGACTACTCAGAGTGTATTGTTGGAAAACTTCATAGATTCATGAGAATGCATTCTTTTATATGATATTTATGAAAGTCGAATGAGGGGAAAAATTAGGAAATATGATTTTTTTCCCATTAGCTATCATGGTGGGAAAAGAAAACCAGTGCCTCAAAAAAAAATTAATTGTATTAATTTTTATTTTTAAACTAGCATCTTTGAAAAATCCTCTAATGCCTTTTTAAGACAAGGAGTCCTTAAGGGGGGAAAAGGAAAGCAGAGAAAAAGCAAAGGAAAGGAGAGAACAGAAGAGGAGAGATTCCCAATAACAGAGAAGTTATTTTGAAATTTCAGAAGCTCTCAGTAGTCTCTGAATCCTTGCCCACAACAAATTTTTTTTTTAAATATGAGATGTCCTTTCTCTTCATGGAAGACTTAACTTAGAACTCTAGGACAGTCAATTTATGACTGATTTTCAATATCAAATGATAATAAAAAACTCATTAATAAAAGACTTCATTTACTAATATCAAGATGAGTTTTGCACTAGAAGATTATTTTCTAAAATGTGGTGAAAATATCCAGTGACTACTGCTTTGAATAGGCATCCCAGAAGCCTGATAGTGGTTCATTTTATTTCCTGTTCATTCAAAACATCCAGAGAATGACTAACAAGTAGAACCCTGAGCTTACTGGCCTCGCTGATAATCCTATTAGTTTGGCAATAAGTATGGCAATTGCTACCATAACTATACCTATGGTTGATTGTTGAATCAAAGAAGATGAAGGGAGTAAGACAAGAAATATATTGATTCCACAGGTGCATTCTAGCTCAGTTAGCTAAAACTGGAAGGAACTGGAAGGAACCTTAGAAATCAGCTAATCAAGTCATATCATTTTTTTTTAGGTTTTTGCAAGGCAAATGGGGTTAAGTGGCTTGCCCAAGGCCATACAGCTAGGTAATTATTAAGTGTCTGAGACTGGATTTGAACCTAGGTACTCTTGACTCCAAGGCTGGTGCTTTATCCACTACTCCACCTAGCCTCCCCATGAGTCATATCATTTTACAGATAAATAAATTGAGTCCCAGAGTAGTCAAGATTTGCCCGAAGTCACACAAATGGTAAATGCCAAAGGAAGGATTCAAACCCAAGTTCTTTGACTCCAAAGTCAAAAAGCTTTTACCAATGTAATATTCTGAATAAAATCCTCATCACCCTGGCACATCATTAATATCCAATATGCAATCAGTTTTAACATTATTTTCTTTACTTACATAAAAATCAAGAAATCAATATGCATTTACTAAGCATCTACTATCTAACTATGTTGTAAGCACTTAGAAAAGAATACAGTACAGTAAAGTATGGGAAGATTTATATATCGATATTAAATGAAGCATGCAAAAGCAGGAAAATAATATTCATGATTTCTACAACAATGAGGGGAAAAAGAAAACAAAAATTGAAAGCTATGAAATCATAATAATCAAGTTAGATATCCAAAAAGAAAGGCTAAGATACTGCTTCTTTGTTGATTTGAGAGACCACAGGTGTAAAACATTTCATGACATTGAATTATTTTGATATTTTGGTAAATTTTGCTTCATTTTTTCTTTATCTTCAAAAATTTTTTATTATAAAGAGTATTCTTTAGGGCAGAGGGCAAGATTGATGGGAAAATATAAGTAATGCAAAAACAACAGTAATACAAATTTTCTTTAATTTTTAAAAGATCATAATTGTGGGCAAAGAATTTTTTAGAGGGAAAAAAATATCTTCAGAGGTAGTATCTACATGATTTTCTCATAGAAGCAAAAAACAATGATTTGCATTCAAAAGAGAATTAAGTTTAAATTTATGTTTGAGCATAATATTATAGCATCAAAAGTGTTTTACTGGAAGGGAATCATAAAGGGTCTCCTTATTTTATTGATGAGGAAACTAAAGCTTAGACTAATAAAGTGACTTACCACTTCCGAATATTCTTTAAATTCAAAGAGGGCACCAAGTTTTCCTCACATGTCACCTACTCCCTGAGATAGAAAAGCAGAGGAACTTTGGAAGCTCTCCTAACATTGTTAGAGTCTTAGAAGATCATTTAAGGTATTAAAATAATTTTTGGAATAGGACTCAAAGGATCTAAAGAAATTAATACAGACACCAAAGTTCCCTGACTTAAATTTGTTAGCCCAGATGGCTAGAACATGATGAGGGTGAAGTAATAATTCAGATTCAAAGAATCTGTTCATTTATATAGACTAAGCCTCCATTATGTGACCCATGATGACACCACAGAATTCAAATCAACCACCATAAAAATATACGTCACTAGTCACAAGGACTGAGCAAGAATATGGATAATTGGCCTTTAACTTATCATTACTACCAGAAAAATTACTTATTGGAAATAATATGATGGATCAAGCCTCTCATTTCTGTGGTGATACACATACACACACACACACACACACACACACACACACACACAAACACACAAATCCCTCTACTCTCACTCCCTCCTCTAGCCATGATCCTACAGTAGGGATATAGAATTTACACTGTAAGAATTTCATTAAATTTTATTCAACATTTTGCATGTACCCATCAAGGAAACAAATGCAAATGAAGTCCAACTATAATAATCATTGCAGAGACTTTACACTTAAAACCCACTCATGAGCACACCCTTTTCTTGCCTCTACCTCATATCTGCATCTCAGTTAACACAAGTAGATTGTTTCTCATACTGTGACCTGAAGGTCTGATTCCTCTGCAAAATGTCTAATCCTGCTCAATACTACAATCTATCTAGATCCAAAGCTTTTATCCTATTTTTGCACTTATACCTGATGGATGTCTGAGGTCCTGGGGATAGCTGACAAATATTTCTAAGAACATTAGTGTTAAATTGTTGTCTTTTTTCTTTACTAGTTATTTGAAATATTCTCATGATCACAATTCCCAGGACTCTGCAATTCTTTTAGTTCTAATAAAAAAGGATTTTTGGTTTGTTTTAAAAAGAAGGATCTCATTGCTCATGAGGGTCTATATTTTTTTTGGGGGGGTATTATGTTTACTCTTAAACAAGAATATTTTAGTAATGTATAAAAAAATTGGTAATTTGCTTTTGAGCCAAGATTCAAACCCAAATCTTGGGATTCATAATTTAATTCTTCTAGACTAATATGGTGTTTACTCCACTTGGTCATATTCCTCAGTTTCAGCACTTTTTATTGGAGTAGAGAATATTTAAAAAGTAAAAGCAAAAAAAAATATGGTATCATCTACTTAAATCCAAAAGGATCTTGGAAATTCATTTTAGGTAAGAATATTTTTTCACTCAATCACTCATTCATTTATTCATTGAATAGTAAATGTCTTATGGTGTTAGACTAAAGGAAGTCATGGAGGGAGTTGGAAATAATATCACAAATGGAGCTGTGGCCTAAGTCATTATATTATTTTCACTTCAGAAATTGCTTTCCATTTGACATAGTGGCTCCATTGGTCAACATAACACCTAGCGAGGTAAACACAATAAGGTAATTTTCACAGTGTCTCAACTGTAAAAAGGACAGAAATCTCCTAAAAATTCATTCTAGTTCTTCAATGGACCAATGAATAGGTAATCTTATATTCTAGGATGTTCATGGAAGAGTTTTTCAGACAAGAAAGGGAAAGACATGCAACCCAAGATGAAAATATTTTAACCAAAAAAAAATTGATTTTGTGGCTTTTATAAAAAAGGATTATATTTAATTGGGTGATCTTACTTGAAAAATCAATATTAAAAGGATGGGGGTGAGGGTAGAATATCTATGTCTTAGAGTCTTTGAAACAAAAATTTAGCTGAACAGAATGTCAGAATTAATTTAAGAAATCACAGCTGCATAAACAATTTTTATTCACCTCATGAAGAGAATTTAAGGCAATTGTCATGCAAAAGTAAACACTTTAGGGACTCTGTGACATGGTGTCATTCTTCATGATATTTTGAGTCAGTGGGCACAACAAGTAGATCAATGAAAGATTTCTCACGAAGTACTTTTTAACTTCAAACGTTTCCTATTTCTCATTGTGAAAGGAGACCTGACAATTAGACGACATCCACTCTACCTGAGGGAATAGCTGTCATACTGGGGGGATGAAGACATCTCCAGAGCAATGTGGAGCCATCCTCACCACAAACCCTCTGGCCTATTTTTTTGAAAGAGAGGAGAATCTTCCATTGCACCATGAAGAAGAAAGGAAAAAACTGAATTAACATCAATTGCGCAGATGTCGGTTCTTAGAGATGTTCACTCTCAAATCCTGCATTATCCATAAAGACCTTTTTCCTCCAAAGACCCTGAAAAGTAAGATATTTCATCATTATTCAGTCCCCCCATTCAACAAAGATTGTCAAAGGGGTAGGGAGGAGGAAGAAAGAAGAGAGAGAATTCAAATAGTGTACATTTTTTAGTTGATATGAATGTTTTGGCAAAATTTATATAAAGTATCCCAAAAGATTCTTCAATCACTAAAGCCCAGTGGAATTTCAAAGAGCTTAATAATATTTTCCTTTTAATGACCTTGACCCTAGAATTTCATTCTGAAAAAAGTGTATTAGGGAAAGAGAAAGGTTCTGGAAATTTTCAGTATAAAGTAATGGTGCCAAGAAAAGAATACAGTCAAGTTTTATTTTTAAAAAATTAAGTATTCTCTAATGGGGGAGAGGGACCTCTTTAACTCATAACTACTTAAAATATAGATTCAATTTTTGTTTTGGAATGTTGATTTACAATTTGATGATGCTTTTGTGGAAGATCATGTGAAACCATGGACTTGCCTACCTATATGACCAGTCAATGGAGCAAACAATCAACAAGTATTTATTAAACTTCTACTGTGTGCCAGTCAATCTTTCCATCTGTCTGTCACACACATACACACAGAACATATATATATGTATATATATATATATATATATATATATACATAGACTAAATGCACATTTACACAGAATATAGGCACATATACAGGTATACATACTATATATACACATCCACATAGAATAAAGCAATCACTATTCTTAGTGAGCTTAAATTCCATCAAGGGAGAATTAAGTACATAGAGAAATATATGTACTATAAACATTAAGTTAATAAAATGCAAATACACACAAAGTAATTAAATTCAAGATAACTTGGAAAGATGGGCAATAGCTAATAGGGAAATCCATAGGTCAAATAATCATAGATCCAGAGCTGAAGAGACCTATGAGGCCATCTATTAAAATTGCTCCTGTGCTACAGACTAGGAAACTGAGACTGGGAGACATAGCAAATTGCCTAAAATCACACAGGTGGTAATTCTTAGATGGAAAATTGGACTGCCCAAATATTCTGACTACAGAAACAGTGCTCTTTAGGCTGAATTATACCATCCCCTCAGAATCTAGACATTAACTCAATCCAACATAGTAAAACACATTAAGCTCCTACTATGTATGCATTGTGCTAGAGGTGGGGAGGATCCAAAGAAAAAGCTTGCCATCTGGGTATTTACAGTCTAATAGATCTTAGAGGTCAATCTAGCCAAGAGTACCAGTCAGGGAGATACATCTAGGAAAGGCAGTCTGATGAATGAAGATGGGACCAGAGGTGGTGAAACTCAAACCCAAGATATTTTCAATTCATAGAACAAAATAAATAGTTTCATAATACAACATAATAAAACAATTATTACATTTGAAACTGCAAATGTACCAAATATAACTTGCTATGCCCTCCAAATATACAATAAGGTTAATATGTAAATTTCTTTTTTCCCCCTTTTTCCCCTTCCTTCCTTGCCCTACCCCAGGCCTATAGATAGCTATCATTAGATACAAATAAGTATATGTGTATGTATATCTATATATATATGAATATGTATGTATGTATATATATGTATGTCTGGGGGAGTAGATGTGTGTGTTTACATATGGTGTCATTCTTCACAATATTTTGAGCCAACATGTATAACAATAGATCTATGGAAGAAGATTTGTGTACATCCACATATATACATACATATATACATATATAACCATATTATATAAAATTATTTTTTACATACCTCCTTTTTCCATTCTTTCTCTGGTTGAAGTTAGTGTTTCTTCATATGTTCTTTATTTTTCATCTGTGTATTTTTAATAGTCAAAGTGATCTAACCGCTCAAAGTTGTTCTTAAAACAACACTGCTCTTATCGCATAAAAATAGTCTCGTTTCTATTTACTTTACTCTTCATCATATTGTACAAATTCATTTGTTCTCCAAATGTTGAGAATATCTGCAATTTCCAAATATTATTTCATTGCCATAGACATTTGCAAAGCAAGCAGTTGGTCCCATTCCCATTGTCACAGGTTTCCCCTAATCCTAGTAATTTCACCTGTAGAAACAACTTACCCTGACCGTCGCCTAGACATGAAAGGTTTCCAGACACTTTGGGGGTCTTGTGACTTGATTCAAATTCCATTTCATTCAACAAATGAACTTCAAAAAAAGTGCTCTGTGCTAGGAAAAGGTGCTCAAGAAGGCAGGGAGGAGGAATCGGGGAAGAGCTTTTGTTTCCCTTGCTTTCTTCTTCCTGCTCTTCTCTCTTCAGTAAACACAACATCCCTGTGTTCTTTGCACGTTCTGAGTTGTCTTTAATTCTCTTACCCAGTAGAGCAGAAGCTCCCTGAAAGAAGGGACTGTGAGGATGTTTATCTTTATAGCCACAGTATCTAAGTTTTCTGCACATGGTCCAGGATCTGTGATTTCTCTGGTGTCAAGAACTAGTGAGTAAAGAACCCCCCCCCCCCAAATCAATGCCAAGGATCCAATCCAACAATTTAGAGTCATTGACTAGGGCACTGAGTTTGGTGTGTTGTTGTTCTGTAATTTTTTGGCGGGGGGAGGATCAGGTTTAAGTGACTTGCCCAGGGTCACACAGCTAGTAAGTATCTGAATATGGATTTGAACTCAGATCCTCCTGACTCCAAGGCCAGTGTTGGCATTGACTTTTTCTAATTCACCTGGGGTAAAATAGTATGTGTTTAAGGCAGAACTTAAACTGAAATCTTATTGACTTATTGTCTAAGTCATATTGCCTCCTCACCAAGTATTTATAAAGCACCTAAAGTGAATTGAAATTAAATTAACCAGAGAGTTGTGCTTTGTTTTGTTTTGCTTTACTCTGAATGATGACTTAGAATATTTAAACTGCTGAATTAAGTGAAATTCTCTCTAAGAATAAAGAATCTCAGCAAATTCTAGAGTTGGAAGTAGCCTAGTCCATTTGATTAGAGAAGGAAAATAAGAATCACAGAAGAGAAATGACTTGCCTAAGGTCACAAAAGTACTTAGGGAAAAAGTCAGGACTCAATCCTCTAAGTCTCCAGATTCTCAGATAAGTGATTGTTTTCTAAAGTTGGTTTTTTTGGTTTTATTTTGGTTTTTTAAGAGAGCCCTGGTTTGCCTGTGAATGGTCTTGGATAGAGACTTGGATAGAGAAAGATCATCGAATAATACTAATTTATATATATATATATATATATATATATATATATATATATATATATATATATATATATATATATATCTGAAAAGGATCTTCTAGTCCATCAAGTCCAACCCCTTCATTTTATGGATAACAAAGGTGAGAGCAGGCAGATATTAAGCAGAACAGAATTTGAACTCAGACCTTTTAACTACAAAACCAGAACATTTACTATCTCTTTCCTTCCCCATAATGACCCTTAAAGTTTCTTTTCAACTAAAAGGTTTTGCACTGACATTGCTACTTTTCATTCACAAATACTGGGAATATAATTGCAAGAAAAAGAAAGAGGAGGCTGAGTTTGATGATCTCTAAGTTGAAAGATTCCACTCTAAAAAGCTAAATAGACAGACAAATAGAGATAGACAGATAGATGGAAATATACATATAAAAATAGATATATAAAACTATATCTTTATATGTATATATGTTACTGTTATTCAGTTATTTCTCAGTCCTGTCTGACTCTTTATGATCTCATTTGAGGTTTTCTTGGCACAGATACTGGAGTGGTTTCTCATTTCTTTCTCCAGTTCATTTTACAACTGAAGAAACTGTGGTAAACAGAGTTAAATGGCTTCCCCAAGGTCACACAACTAGTAAGTATTTGAAGTCAAATGTGAACTCAGGAAGATGAATTTTCTGATTTCAGGTCTGGCATTCTAACCACTGTGCCACATTGGTTCTCTAAATGTACAGACAGACAGACATTCAGACAGTCAAGCAGAGAGACACACAGGCAGATAAGATGGATGGATGGATGAATGGGTGGATGGATAGATGAATCTATGTAGCTTTCTGAGATGCTATTGATGACTGCTCACTACTGGAAGAGTGGGAAGTAAAGAAGAGAAGATCAAAAGGGAACTGAAAAGCTCAGTCTGGGGACCAACAATCTTTCCATTCTGAACACATGAAAAATTACCTATTAAGACCTTCTTTGCACATCAATCTCCTAGAACTCTAAAGAGAATTATGCAAACAGATACACTATTGACCCTTCCACAGCGGGTTTTCTTTCATGTGGTTCCTTTTATGATGTCAGCAAAGCTTATGTTAAAATGGATAGAGGAGTGATGGAAGTATCCAAGCATTGTTAGTGTGGTCCTATAAAAAGAATGCTTTGAAAATCATTCAAAATCAGATTATGAAATTTAACTTTTTCCAATGTACAGTCTCTTCTCAATTCTTTGGAGAGATCAGAAAAAAAGTTTGAATTAAGTTATCTCAAATGCTTCACATGCAATAGTACATTCAAATGAAATTTTTCTTGGTATGAAAATGGCCATTTAAAAGTCCAATTGAAATATAAGTGCAGAAACTAAATGGTTTCACAAGTTAAGCAAAATATTTTCCAGAGAAGACATCATAGACAGTAATTCTTATTACATAAAGCACTGCTTATTATTAATGTTGTTGCTACTTTTATTCCATAAATTTCAAAATGACTGACTCTGCATGACAGATGTACATTTCAGAATCCACATTTAATACAGACTCATTTGTGTTTCATCTCTTTATGCTTTCCCTGCCACCAATTTCCATCCCTTTTTGGTGGAGAGGCTGAGGATAAAAGCTGAGAGCAAATAGTGAAGAGGTCATTGGGGAAAGAAGAAGCTGTCTAATCCATCCCTGAATAATCAGAAATTAAATCCCCTATAAGTGAATTTCATTTTCCCCCATATAAAAGATTATCCACAATGCAGGTTGACTGTAAAGAGGACTTATAAAGTAGTTCTTAACTAGGTGTTCTAGAGCAATGGGGAACAATAAATAATTTAGGACCATTGGAGGCTAAGGCTCAGACTGTTCTGTAAGTTCAGTTGGTCTTGGGAAGTAGGTGTGAAAAGATTTCCATTGCTTTCAGTATAGTCTATGAAAACTATACTCTGCCTGGATCCTCTTCATCTCCCATAATACACTTACCCTGTGTTAATTTCACAATCTGTTTTACTCTTTTTGATTTGAAATAAGGATTTCAGAAAATATTTCCCCATATACAACTGTAATCTTTGTCCTATCTTTTTATATGAAACTCCATAAAAGTATACTTAAAATTATCCAAAAACCAATAATCCACATTAAAGGGAGCCAGCTTCCAATTTTTTATTCCAAAAAAGGGAGAAAAATTTTTGAAAGTATATATTTATTCTTTAAATTGGGACAGAACTACTATATGTGAATTTTCTTCACATTAGGACATATCTAGTAGAGGATCTTATAAGCAATGTTTCAGACCCTCAAAATGTTTTATGGTCCAGTTGTGAGCACCAGGAATATACTTTATAAGTGAAAAGGCTGATGTTGCCTTTGTTCTAGCTAGGTCAGTGTCATCACTATAATATTTTAAGGGGTCTCATGTGAACATAAAATATGGGAAATCACTTAAAAGGACAAAGTCACATTTGGAAATACTGAGATCATGATGTATGTGATATTACTTGGGAAAGAGAAATTCACATGTGGAAATGCACTCTTTTGGACCAAAGTAAAAAGAGAGAGAGAGAGAGAGAGAGAGAGAGAGAGAGAGAGAGAGAGAGAACTATCATTTGTGTTTTCATTCATTCAGTTTCAAAAAACAGGATTTTGCAGAAATTATTTTTGTGCCATGGAATGATTCAATAGTAGGGATGAGAGGGATTATACATTATCTCAGAGAATATCTACTCTAGTCCCTTCATTTTACAGATGAAGAAACTGAGGCCCAGAGAAGAATAGTAGCTTGTTCAAGGTCATCAATCAAGACAGCTAGTAAGTGGAAGAACTAGGTCTCTTACCATTTTCTAATTCCAAATCTGGATCTGTTTTCATTCTGTAACACTTCATTCGGCTAGAGTATTTATCCTTCTCTTCAGTTTTCCACTTCAACAAAAAGTACACTCAAAATGGTAACTAGCAGAAATTTTACCCGGGGTAAATTCAGTTCAGGGTTGAGGATGGCAGAGACTCAACATTATCTGAAGTGGCAGATGGGGGCAGTTAAATCTCATACTTCATGGGCCTCAAAGATGAAGCCTGAGGATAACAGTGACTTCAAGGAGGAACTATATCTGCCCCAGGGAGGAAAGGCTTCTCTCATTCCCACTCCTGAATGTTTGTATCAAGGGGATAAAGCCAATATTCTTCCCATTTGTTAAAGGAATCAAAACTTTGAAGAGAATAAAAATAAATGATGGTTTACTCTTGGTCCTTCCCAGTTCTTCCCATCTCCCAAACCAATCTCATTTCAATACAACCCAAGATACAAAATGAAAGAGACCTAGTCGAGTCAGGCTTATATCTGATGGACCAGAAAGAAGATTCTCTGAGCCTAAGTGGAAGGTGGGTTCATTCAAGAGGCAAATCTGTGACTGCTTGATAGATGTCAATAAAACAAAATCACGTATTAGTGATTTCTACTTTCTCAAAATATGTTTTATTTACCTGTCTATGTAAACAGTGTAATCTCTCTTCCCCTTTCCCATTTCCTTTAAGACATGGAAACATTTTTTTTTGCTTTTTTTTTGGAGGGGGGCTTGGTTTCTATATCCCTAGCTCCTAGCATAGTGCTTTGCAAACAGTTTAATAGATGTTTATAGAATTGGATTGTAATCAGTCTTTATGGCAAATGTGTAGGACAGATAGAAATGTCTCCAATTTACAGATAATAAAATTGAGTACAGAGAGACTGCCTTGCCTAAAGTTATGCAGTTGGTCTGAGAAGAAGCTCAAATTCATCCTACTCTAAAGACCCAAATTATTTCTCTTCTAATTGTGAAGTCACCAGGTTTTTCGTCAGCCAGGTTTTGGTCTTCAGCAATGCACTGCTTCCCCAACAGATTCTCTGTCTCACCCACTCTAGTTTGCTACTGGGGAGAAAAAAAAATTAATTATTTTTTTTTAATTTTAAAAAGAAAAGAATTGGAAATTGAGGGGATGCCCATCAATTGGGGGAATGGTTGAATAAAGTACAAATAAGAATTGTTCTGGAGTACTACTGGTCTATAAGAAATGACAAGCAAGATTGTTTTAGAAAAATCAGGGAAGGCTTTTATGAACTTAGGTAAATTGAAATAAGCAGAATCAGGAGAACACTGTACACAGTAAATAGCAATATAGTACAATGATCAACTGTGAATGATTTAGTTATTCTCAGCAGTACAATGATCCAGTATAATTCCAAAGGTCTTGTGATGAAAAATGCTATTCTCCAGAGAAAGAACTGGAGTCTGAATGAAAGTTGATGTATATACTTTTAAAATTTTTCTTTACTTTCTGGGTTGGGGAGTTGTTCTGTTTTCTTTTGTAACATGTATGACATAAATATATTTTGCATGACTTTACATGTATAATTTTTATCAAATGGTTTACCTTCTTGCCGGGGGGGGGGAGAGAATTTGGAATGAAAATTCAAAATAACAAATGTTCAGAATCGTTTTTACAAGTAATTAAGAAAAATAATTTTAAAAAAGAACAAAAAGGTAATAAGGGAACAAAAGCAAGGGCAGTCTTGTGATGCCCATGATAAATATAATATGCAGAAGTTCATAGTTTCACATACAATCTCATTTTTGTTATTTTTGTATAATGAAACACTCATATTTGTTCACAAATGTTAAATTCACAATTAAAAGAAAATTTAAATGGAAGTGAAAAAAAGTGCCTTACCAGGATGAATTGGAACTTATTCCAATAAATGTATTCAATGAAGCTCAAGTCCTCTCCCCTCCCAATCTATTTCCCACAAAAGCCAGAAGTCATAACATCTTAGATATGGTCTGGAAAAACCTTGAGGATTTTAGTTTAACTCGAGCTCAATAGAAGTCATCAGTGCAATACAGCAGCCAAAAAACCAAGACAAAACAAGACCAACAAACAAACAAACAAAAAAAAAAAACAGCAACCTATTGGAATTTTGGACTGCATTAAGAGAGACATTGCTTCCAGGAAGGAGATTATGATAGTATCTTTGTAGCCTGTCCCAGTCAAACCCCTTATGGAGCACTGCTCAGTTCTGTATGTCATAAATAGGATAAGGAGGACACTGCTAAGTTGAACAGCATCCAGAGGACATCAGCCGGGATAGCTGGGACTTGGAGTCTGTCTTAGAAAGATCAGTTATAAGAATTTGCCCATCTGTTCCTACTGTTGTATTAAGTAGCTATAATATCCAGGGCAGATAGGTGGTACAGCAGATAAGAGTGCCCAACCTGGCATCAGGAAGACCTACATTCAAATCCTTTGGCTAAGTCACTGTTACCCTTTGCCTCAGTTTCTCCATCTGTAAAAATGAGCTGGAGAAGGAAAAGGCAATCCACTCCAATAACTTTAACAAGACAACTTCAAATATTTTCTCATGGGTTTTTTCCCCTTATTTCTAATTTGTCTTTCACAATACAGCTAATATGGAAATATGTAAAACAAAATTGTTCAAACACAAATGTTACCAGATTGTTTGCCATCATGGGAAGGAAAGGGAGGGTAGAAGAAAAATGATGGAACTTATAAACTTGCAAATAGATGAACATTATAAACTACTTTTGCATGTAATTAGGAAAAGTAAATAAAATTAAAAAAACTAAACCTCATACAGGCTCACAAAGGATCAGATATAATTGAACAATGAAAATAACAATAAGGGTAAGGCACTAAGTTCTGAGACTAGGAGAAATATGACATATGCATGCATACGAAAGATTTTATAACTCAAAACATGTATAACAAGGAGAGAATGCTACTTGGATAAACATAGTATGGTGACAGTAATTAGGGTTTTCTCCCTTTTGAAAATACTGTAAATAATTTCATAGCTATTTTGTATTTACTTTTCTCCCCATTGTCCCTGACCCCCAAATTGAGGACAAAGAATGGTTTCTTTTGGGGTTTTGTGTTTCCAAGATCTAGCATGGTGTCATGATAGCCATTTAACTGCCTACTGAGCTAAGGATCATACTTGGGGATGTTGTCAAAATCAAAATGCACTTGTCCCACTAAAAAATGGGAGCTGTGGATTATTTAACACATTAAAATCCATAAAAGACCATAAAAGAAGGATCACAAAACCTTGTATAGTTCTACAGCCCGTGTCTTCCTCATTTGCAGTTTGTCATTTTTGATAAAGCAAAGTTGATCATGCAACACGGTTCTCTTTAAGAGGAACCTGAATAAAAAATGATTATGCCCTCCTAGTTGAGGTTAAGAAACTCCTATTTGTGGGGCAGCTAGGTGGTGCAGTGGATAGAGCACCAGCCCTAGAGTCAGGAGTACCTGAGTTCAAATTCGGCCTTAATAATTATCCCTTTGTGTGACCTTGGGCAAGCCACTTAACCCCATTACCTTGCAAAAACCTAAAAAAACCCAAAAAAACTCCTATTTGAAGCAAATCTGGCTGTGCTTTCGCTGTAGTCCAGTTGTATTGGCCTATCTATTGTTCCTCACAGGTGACCTCCCTCATCTTATCTCTGTCTTTGTGGAATGAGTGAATAAACAAAAAGAATTTACTAAACATTTTATTTGTTCTAGGTAAGCAAGATGGTATAGTGGATAGAGTGCCAGGTCTAGAGTCAGGAAGATCCCAGTTCAGATCCAGTCTCAGACACCTTGGGCAAGTCAACTTTTTCTTTTGCTTCAGTTCTCCCATAGGTAAAAATGAGTTGAAGAAGAACATTTGAATGATACCCTAGAAAATTCCAATTGGAGTCATGAAGAGTTAGGCAAGAATGAAATAACCAAACAATTCTAAGTGCTGGGGAAAAAAAAGAAAAAACTAAAATAAATGCCTGCTCCTAGGAACTTTTATTCTATTGAAGGGGATAACGGAGAATAGCACTCATGAATGATAGGCAGGGAAAGGAGTTACGATCAGGGAAATCACAAAGATGGTGACTGGGAGAATAGTAAAGAATAGTGTTTGTTAAGAATCCTTACCCACACTTGTATAAAAATATTCATAGCAGCCCTGTTTGTGGTGGCAAAGAACTGGAAATTAAGTGAATGTCTTTCAATTGGGTAATGGCTTAGCAAACTGTGGTATATGTATGTCATGGAACACTATTGTTCTATTAGAAACCAGGAGGGATGAGAATTCAGGGAAGCCTGGAGGGATTTGTATGAACTGATGCTGAGTGAGATGAGCAGAACCAGAGAAACACTATACACCCTAAAAGCAACATGCGGGTGATATTCAACCTTGATGGACTTGTTCATTCCATCAGTGCAACAACCAGGGACAATTTTGGCATTTCTGTGATGGAGAATACCATCTGTATCCAAGGAAAGAATTGTGGAGCTTGAACAAAGACCAAAGACTATTACCTTCAATTTAGGGAGGGAAAATTATCTTATTTTGTAATTTTGCTCTTATACTTTATTTTTCTTCCTTAAGGATATGATATATCTCTCAACACATTCAACTTAGATCAATGTATACCATGGAAACAATGTAAAGACTAACAGACTGCCTTCTGGGGGGGGGGGAGCAAGAATAGGGGGAAAATTGTAAAACTCAGTTAACTAAAATCTTTCTTAAAAAAAAAAAAACCGCAGGGGTGGCTAGGTGGCATAGTGGATAAAGCACCGGCCTTGGAGTCAAGAGTACCTGGGTTCAAATCTGACCTCAGACACTTATTAATTCACTTATTAATTACCTAGCTGTGTGGCCTTGGGCAAGTCACTTAACCCCATTTGCCTTGCAAAAATCTAAAAAAAAAAGAGAGGCCCCTAGATGACACAATGGATAAGAGCCCTGGCCCTGGAGTCAGGAGGACCTGAGTTCAAATCGGGCCTCAGAGACCTCAGACACTTAATAATGACCTAGCTGTGTGACCTTGGGCAAGCCACTTAACCCTATTGCCTTGCAAAAGAAAAAAACGAACCTAAAAAAAAAAGATTCCTTTCCCAAAGGTGACAACCATGACATCATTTTCTCAGAAAAGGGGCCAGGGTGAGGGGTTTGGTGGGAGGGGTGGGGAAGAACTGAAGGACAATAGAAGGCAAAAAATAATTGAATGACAGTAAGACCTCAAACTCCCAAAAAGCTCAAAGTCCTCCAACAAGAAGCCTCTTGAGAACAGGGCCTAGTTTCACTTTTTTCTTTGTATCACCAGGGTTTAGCCTATTCCTGGCACAGTCTTAAGAACTTTATAAATGTTTTCTGAGTAATTTATTCCAGCTGTTCATGAATGGTATTTATTCTAGGTTGACATTTTTGAATATTTTACAGTGTCAACTGCTTACCAAGTGGTGCTTTTATTATTTACTTGGCAAACTTGATTCTTTATGATGAACCCATTCTAGTAGTATAGAGGAGACAAGTGAATTTTGGGGGGGGGGAATGAACAATGCATTTAATGATCTCATGTTGCATGTTGACACTAAAATCCATTCTTTTTATGTGTTCTCATGACAATGTTATATGTTTATGACTTGGATCCCTGACCAAAGTTGTAGGTGACCCAAAGGACAATCCTATGATAATCAAGTGGTCAAGATGAATTGTGTTATATGCAATCCTAGGGAATCATACTAATATTCTCTGTTGGGGGGGTACCCAAAATCATCTCCAGAATTCCTTCTGTTCTACTTACATTATGTTATCCACAACATTTGAATGATACCCTAATGGAAATACTCAGGAAAGAGGAAAAGTAGATATATGGTGATGATATGTCCCAGATTTTCCAGGAAAGAAAGATTGCATGAAAAAAAGTACTTTCTTTGTGAAAGGAATAGTCTTTCTTAAATACTCTAAAAACCTTGCTTTAGTATTTGGAAAACAAAGTCACTATAAATTAAAATATACCTTAGAACCACACATTTATAGTGACCTTATGATTAAGATCAAGAATCTCTGTATCTCTGAAAACAACTGGATTTTTATCATTCTTCTTCAGTTGCCTTAATTTAGCTAAAATACCACCTTCAGCAGTTAAGAAAGGAGAGGATTCAATTAGCAAGATTACTAGATATCAATTGTGATAATTTTCCCATTGGTTATTTTTATTATATAGCTAATGGGTGGCTAGAGTAGGTAGACTTGAGTTTTGTGGGTACATAGATTCTCTAACACTGTCCAAGAGCATCTGTCCCCCTAAACCATGAGGCTGAGCTTAGGGTTGTGAACCCACTTGACCCGGGATGCTGTAACATTTTGCAGGAAAATTTGCAACAAAAACAAAAACATTTTGCAACAAAACTGCACCAAAAAAATTTGCAGCAAAAACAAAAGTGGTAAAGAGGATAATCAACTCCAATACTTTCCTATTTGTTCCAAAGACCACAATACCACTGAATAATGACCTTGACCACAGCTTCTCATGGAAAAGTCAGCAACTAAGTTAAGGGAGATATGTGCTTAATTGAAGGACCTGGAAATATTCCTGGGGCTGCTGCAATAATTGTGAATTCCCATAATAAAGGGTCACTGAGACACCACAGAGGCAATTTAATTTAATTAAATTGAAGGGCGAGTTCAATTGTATCAAAAATATTATTGTCATCATCTTCCAGGGATTACTAGCTAAAAAGCTGGATGGGAAAGAAGAAAATGTCTTAACTGTCCATCAGATTCCTGCTAAAGACTAAACTGAACTAAGTTACGGAGGAAATATAATTCTAAAAAAGGATCAACTCACACTGTATTAATTGAGGTCAATAAGTCTAGAATATTTAGTATATATATACATATATATGTACGTATATATATATATATGTATATGTCTAGAATAGATTAAAAAAATAACCAAAATTTGGAAAAGTTAAATTAAAAAGTACTGTAATGAAATTAATGGTCTTAATAAATTCAGTAATCAAAAGGGAGCAAAAGGGGAGGGAAGAAGAGACAGAGGAAGAGAAGAGGGGTGAGTGGGTAAGGGAAAGAAGGGGGGGAGGTCTTTCAGCAATTTTGCCTAATGCTAATTCATCTCCCTTCATTCCAGATAATCATTTGGAGACAATTCATAGACTCATAGAATTCCTAATTTGAAAGGGACGGTAGAGATCATTTATTCCAGCTCTCTCACATTTTCATTTTCTTCCTCCAAGAAATAATCTTCCAAGAAGGAAGTTGCCAACATCAAGATTTCCAAATAAACTGAAAACTGAGGTATGGTGTCTAAGAAACATTTCAACTTCATGTACAAAATATAACGTAAACTTTTGCAATTTGAGAACAGTGAAGAAGTAGCTGACAATATAACCATTTGAGGGCTGCCTACAAAACCAAGGAGCACATCTCCCAGCCAAGCACTGGAGCTGTGATAATGGTAATAATAATTACAAAAATAATAACAATTTGTTGTTGGTACTGTTGTCCAATCACTTTTCAATGTCTGATTGTTCATGACCCCATCTGGGGTTTTCTTGGCAAAAGAAACTGTCATGGTTTCCCATTTCCTTCTCCAGCTCATCTTACATATGAGAAAACTGAGGCAAATAGGTTAAAGGTGACTTAATCAAGGTCATATAGCTAATAAGTGTCTGAGGCCAAATTCTAAGTGTTCAAAATAATAATAGCTAATATTTATTTAGCATTTACTGTGAGTTAGTCACTGTGTCAAGGACGTTACAATTATTTTCTCATTTGATCCCCATGAAAACCCTGAGAAGTATGTGCTATTTTTATTCTCATTTTACAGATGAGGAAATTGAGGCAAAAACAGAGGTGAAGTGACTTGCTCAGAGTCAAATGGCTAGTGTCTGAGATCAGATTTTTTAAAATTCATTTCATATTTATTCTCATTTTGTACAAATGTTTTTTTAACATTACTAAAATATTCTTGTTTAAGACTAAATGAAATACCCCCTCCCCCATAAATATAGACTTGCTTGAGCGATAAAGGGGAGAAAAAAATTGAAATAAAAAATAATAGTAATAATTGTAGTTACAGGTGGCACAATGGATGGAGCACCAGCTCTGGAGCCACGAGCACCTGAGCCTACATCTGGCCCCATACACCCAACGATCACCCAGCCATGTGATATACAAGCCACCCAAACCCCACTGCCCTACAAAAAACAAAAAAAAAAAAGAAAAAAAGACCCAAAAATAAAATAAAATAGTAATAATAGTAGGCGTGACTGGGTGGCAGACAGAGCATTGGCCCTTGAGCCAGGAGCACCCAGGTCCAAATCCAGCCTCAGACACCCAAAGATCACCCTACTATGCAGCTCCAGGCAGGCCACCCAGTCCCATTTGCCCTGCACCCTCCCCAAAATAATAATTATAAAAAATGTGCTTGAGTCTTTGTTCCAACACCAACAACTGTCACGGGTGGATCTCATTCTTTATGGTAAGTCCATCACAAAAGTTACTTGATATTTTTCCACTGTTGCCATTGCTGATCGCAACTCCCTCCATTCGTACTTCTCCACTACCATGTACGATGTTTTCTCTCTCCTTTCACTCTGACTCTGCTGTAGGGTCACTGAGTGGCACAGCAGACAGATCCCTGGTCCTGGGGCCAAGAAGCTCTGAGCCCCCATACCACCCCTTAGGCCCAGCATCCACCTGGCCCTGTGGTCCTGGACAAGCCTTCCAATCCCAGCCCCTTGCAAGAAGTAAAAAAGAAAATGTGTTACATCTGGCCACTCTCCCCCCATGGTCCATCCTCTCCTCCATCACTCATGTACCCCCCTTCCCCCTGTCCCCCCCCTTCTTACTCCAGATGCCTATACCCCATTGAGTATATTTGCTGTTTCCTCTCCTAGCCACCTCTGATGAAAGGGAAGTTTCCCTATTTCCCCCCTCTCCTCCACTCTCCATGCTTCACCTGAGTCCTGTATCTGAAGATCAAACCTTCTGTTCAGCTCTGGCCATTCCAAAAGGAACATTTGAAATTCCCCTGGTTCATTGAAAGTCCATCTTTTTCCCTGGAAGAGGACATTCAGCCTTGCTGGGTAGTTCATTCTTGGCTGCATTCTAAGCTCTTTTGCCTTCCGGTATATTGTATTCTAAGCCCTATGAGCTTCCAATGTAGCTGCTACTAAGTCCTGTGTGATCCTGACTGCAGCTCCACGATATTTGAACTGTGTTCTTCTGGTTCCTTGTAATATTTTCTCTTTGACTTGGGAGTTCTGGAACTTGGCTATAATATTCCTGGGGGTTGGTTTTTTGGGATCTCTTTCTCAGGGGGATCGGTGGATTCTCTCCATGTCTATTTTGCCCTCTGCTTCTAGAATATCAGGGCAATTTTCCTGTAGTAAGTCTTTGAAAATGATGTCAAGGCTCTTTTCCTAATCATGACTTTCAGGCATTCCAATAATTTTTAAATTATCTTTCCTAAGTCTGTTTTCCATATCAGTTGCTTTTTCAATGACATATTTCACATTTTCTTCTAATTTTTCATTTGTTTGGTTTTGAAGTAATGAGTCCTGATTTCTTGTAAATTCATCAATCTCCTTGAATTCTATTCTTTGTCTGAAGGATTTGTTCTCCTCAGAGAGTTTTCTTATCTCTTTTTCCATCTGGCCAATTTTGCTTTTTAAAGCATTCTTCTCCTCAATACCTTTTTGAACTGTTTTATCCATTTGACCTAAGCTGGTTTTTAGCATGCTATTTTATTCAGCATTTTTTTGGATTTCCTTGACTAGGCTGCTGACTTCATTTTCATGTTTTTCATGCATCTCTCTCATTTCTTTTCCCAGTTTTTCTTCTATCTCCCTCATTTGATTTTCAAAGTCTTTTTTGAGCTCTGTCATAGCCTGAGCCCAATTTCTGTTTTTCTTGGAGTCTTTAGATGCAGGAGCTTGTGGAAGCCAAGATGGCAACAAGAAGGGATCGAGTCTTAGGAGCTCTATGATAAAATTCATCAGCTAAGGACTCTAACTAAACTTTCGAGAGACAGAACCCACAAAGGGACCCAGTGAGGCAGTTCTCCTACTCAAGGTAACCTGGAAAAGAGCAGAAAGGCTCTGCTCCCTGGGGTCGGAGGGGCAGCACGGCAGAGTGAAAGAACTTCAGCCTCCTGGAGGCAGCCCCCAGGGCACTAGGAGCCTCAGCTCACAGCAGCAGGGGAGTCTCCTGAGCTGCACCCCAAGGAGCACCGGGCACAAAGTGGGGGAGCAGTGGGGGACCTCTGCCAGAGCAAGCACGTGGAGCCCAGCCCTCAGGGCACACAGCAAGCAGCTTGGTCTTTCCCCAGCCCTGATCCAGGAACCAGAAGCAGGCGAGCAGGTAAGCAGGAGCCCCCAGGGCATGAGCCCATGGAGCTGAGGGAGGGGAGTGAAGAGAGACTGCCTAGCTCCGTCCTCTGCCCCTGAAACAGGACTCTGGGGCTCTGACCACATTCAGATCCTGATCCCAGTCTAGGCTCCCCCAAAGAACAGCAGGGCCCCCCCACCTTGGCCGCGTGGCAGAGGGGGGCATTTATGTTTATTCACAGACCAGGAGGGAGGACAGAGCCTCACACACTGAGACCCTTGTGGGAGTGTCCCAAAAGCTCAGGAAGCACCCCAAACCAGGCCCAGGCTGGGAAAGAAAATGAGCAAGCAAAGAAACAAAAGGAAGACTATTGAGAAATATTTTGCAAATGAGCCCAAGAAGGATCAAAATACTCAGTCTGAAGATGAGGAAGCACAAGCTCCTGCATCTAAAGACTCCAAGAAAAACAGAAATTGGGCTCAGGCTATGACAGAGCTCAAAAAAAGACTTTGAAAATCAAATGAGGGAGTTGGAAGAAAAACTGGGAAAAGAAAGGAGAGAGATGCAGGAAAAACATGAAAATGAAGTCAGCAGCCTAGTCAAGGAAATCCAAAAAAATGCTGAATAAAATAGCATGCTAAAAACCAGCTTAGGTCAAATGGATAAAACAGTTCAAAAAGTTATGGAGGAGAAGAATGCTTTAAAAAGCAAAATTGGCCAGATGGAAAAAGAGATAAGAAAACTCTCTGAGGAGAACAAATCCTTCAGACAAAGAACAGAACTCAAGGAGATTGATGAATTTACAAGAAATCAGGACTCATTACTTCAAAACCAAACAAATGAAAAATTAGAAGAAAATGTGAAATATGTCATTGAAAAAGCAACTGATATGGAAAACAGACTTAGGAAAGATAATTTAAAAATTATTGGAATACCTGAAAGTCATGATCAGGAAAAGAGTCTTGACATCATTTTCAAAGACTTACTACAGGAAAATTGCCCTGATATTCTAGAAGCAGAGGGCAAAATAGACATGGAGAGAATCCACCGATCCCCCTGAGAAAGAGATCCCAAAAAACCAACCCCCAAGAATATTATAGCCAAGTTCCAGAACTCCCAAGTCAAAGAGAAAATATTACAAGCAGCCAGAAGGACACAGTTCAAATATCGTGGAGCTGCAGTCAGGATCACACAGGACTTAGCAGCAGCTACATTGGAAGCTCATAGGGCTTAGAATACAATATACCGGAAGGCAAAAGAGCTTAGAATGCAGCCAAGAATGAACTACCCAGCAAGGCTGAATGTCCTCTTCCAGGGAAAAAGATGGACTTTCAATGAACCAGGGGAATTTCAAATGTTCCTTTTGGAATGGCCAGAGCTGAATAGAAGGTTTGATCTTCAGATACAGGACTCAGGTGAAGCATGGAGATTGGAGGAGAGGGGGGAAATATGAGGGACTTAATGAAGATGAACTGCATGTATAGAAAAATGATACTGATAATATTCATATGAGCCTTCTCAGTTACTAGAGCAGGTAGAGGGAGCTTTTATAGTTGAAGCACAGGAGAAAGTTGAATTCGAAGATAAAATATGGTGTAAAAATGGAGTCAATAGAAAAAAAAGGGAAATGGAATGGGAGAAAGAAAAAGGACAGGGGGAATAGGCCAAGATATTTCACATAAGATTTTTTTTTATTACAATGAGCTATTGCAATGATATGGAAGTGGGGAGGCAAGGGGGAATGAAGGAACCTTTGCTCTCATCAGAGATGGCTAGGAGAGGAAACAGCAAATATACTCAATGGGGTATAGACATCTGGAGTAAGAAGGAGGGGGGAGCAGGGGGAAGGGTGGGGATGTGAATAAAGGAGAGGATGGACCATGGGGGGACAGTGGCCAGATATAACACATTTTCTTTCTTACTTCTTGCAAGGGGCTGGGATTGGATGGCCTGTCCAGGACCACAGGGCCAGGTGGATTCTGGGCCCAAGGGGTGGTATGGGGGCTCAGGGCTTCTTGGCCCCAGGACCAGGGATCTGTCTGCTGTGCCACTCAGTGACCCTACAGCAGAGTCAGAGTGAAAGGAGAGAGAAAATATAGTACATGGTAGTGGAGAAATAAGGAGGCAGTTGCGGTCAGCAATGGCAACAGTGGAAAAATATGGAAGTAACTTTTGTGATGGATTTACCATAAAGAATGAGATCCACCCATGACAGAGTTGTTGGTGTTGGAACAAAGACTCAAGCACATTTTTTTGTTATTATTATTTGGGGGAGGGTGCAGGGCAAGTGGGGCTGGATGGCCTGCCTGGGGCCACATAGCAGGGTGATCTTTGGGTGTCTGCGGCCAGATTCGGACCCAGGTGCTCCTGGCTCAAGGGCCAATGCTCTGTCTGCCACCCAGCCACCCCTACTATTATTACTATTTTATTTTATTTTGGGTCTTTTTTTTTTTGGTTTTTGCAGGGCAGTGGGGATTGGGTGGCTTGCATGTCACACGGCTGGGTGATTATTGGGTTTACGAGGCTGGATATGGACTCCGGTACTCGTGGCTCCAGGGCTGATGCTTCGTCCATTGTGCCACCTGGCCATACCTACAATTATTATTATTATTTTTTTATTTTAATTTTTTCCTCTCCCCTTTACTTTTTTTGCCCAAGCAAGTCTATCTATATTCATGGGGGAGGAGGGGTATTTTGTTTACTTGTAAACAAGAATATTTTATTAATGTAAAAAAAATTGTACAAAATGAGAATTTAAAAAAAAGATGCAGGAGCTTGTGCTTCTTCATCTTCAGACTGAGCATTTTGATCCTTCTTGGGCTCATTTGCAAAATATTTCTCAATAGTGTTCCTCTTTTTTCTCTGCTTGCTCATTTTCCCAGCCTTAGCCTGGTTTTGGGGTGCTTCCTGAGCTTTTGGGACACTCCCACAAGGGTCTCAGTGTGTGAGGCTCTGTCCTCCCTCCTAGTCTGTGAATGACCATATGCGCCCCCCCTCTGCCACGGGGCCAAGGTGGGGGGGCGCCCTGATGTTCTATGGGGGGGCCTGGACTGCGATCAGGATCTGAATGTGGTCAGAGCTCTGCAGTCTCTCTTCACTCCCCTCCCTCAGGTCAATGGGCTCATGCCCTGGGCTGCTTACCGGCTCCACCTACTTCTGTTCCTGCATCTGGGCTGCAGAAAGACCAAGCTGCTGGTTGTGTGCCCCGAGGGCTGGGCTCCACGTGCTCCCTCTGGCAGAGGTCCCCCGTTGTCCCCCACTTTGTGCTCAATGCTCCCCAGGGTGCAGCTCAGGAGACTCCTCCACTGCTGTGAGCTGAGGCTCCCAGCGCCCTGGGGCTGCCTCCTGGAGGCTGAAGTTCTTCGGCTCTGGCGGGCCACCCCTCTGGTGGGCCACCCCACCGACCCCGGGGAGCAGAGCCTTTCTGCTCTTATCCAGGTTACCTTGAGTAGGAGAACTGCCTCCCTGGGTCCCTCTGTGGGTTCTGCCTCTCGAAAGTTTAGTTAGAGTTCTTAGCTTATGAGTTTTATCTGGGATCAGATTTTTACCTCAGATCTAGACCAGGTGCTCTATGGCACTGCCTAACCGCTCAATAAATTATGGAAAATTAAAAAGACAGAAGTAGTTTGCATTAATTGAAAATATAAATATGACTACATATTGAGAGAAAAGACTATGGAAGTTACCTGGGCCTAGGGAGAAAAGCTGAGGAATCAGTGAGACGTCTCTATGAAATATGGCTTTGGGGGTGACTAGACAGTGCAGTGGATAGAGCACCAGTCCTGGAGTCAGGTGGACCCAAGTTCAAATTCGGCTCAGACACTTAATAATCACCTAGTTATGGGCAAGTCATTTAATCCCATTGCTTTGTCAAAAAAAAATGATCTATGAAATATAGGATTTCCATGACAGACATGTAAGAGGGGATGAGCTGTCTCTTCTCTGCTGCTCCCACTTTGGCTATGGCTAGCATTAGCATGTCATCCATTCTTGAAATGAACCACATCAAGGAACTGATGTCATGATATGCAAGTGAATTGGATTTGAGTGATGGGGGGGAGGGGGCTCTGAAAAATCACTGCCTCACTTTCTCCTCTGGAGCCTTTACAATCCAGTGGCCAAATGTGAATCAGGACAACTGCAGATGGCCCTGGATGCAGGGGGAAATCTTGGCCATTTTTTAGCTAAGATTCTTAAAAGGTCTCAGTTTGACTGAAGCTATTTACTGAATAAGGCAGGGAAGAAGTAAATGAAGCAAAAAAATTGTCTCTTCTGTCAGTGATTAGGGGTTGGTAAAGCCCAAGATAACTGACTAGACAGAGACAGAGACAGAGCAAATGAATGGGAATGAGAAAGGAAGGAGAGAGCTGTGTTGTCCACTGGTCAGCAGTGGATCATGACATCAGAGAAGTGATGCCATGACATACAAGTGACTTGGAGTTAAGTGCTAAGTCTCCAGCCTCACTTTCTCCTCTGCAGTCATCTGGGTCCAGTGGCCTGATATGGATTAGGGACCCCTGGAGATGGTCCTGGCTGCAGTGGGAGACCTTGGCTTTTTTAAGCTAAAGTCTTTCCCAAGTCTCAATGGCAAAGCTCATTTAGTGACTAAGGTAGTTAATAAAAGAAATGAAGCAAACAATGGCCTGCTGCAAATACATATACCTATAATGTTAGAGTATTATAGACTGAGACACTATTTATTGGACTATCTCCAATAAATAGATTGGTTTCCTGAGTAAACTCCAAAATTGTCTATCACTCAAGCAAATCAACAATGTTGGCACAAAACTTTGATAAATGGAGTTTTCATTATTGTGCTGAATTCTCACAAACTTGGAAGCACACTTCTACAAAAAAACTTTCTCTGTTCCTCCCATCCACATGTTATCTATGTTACTATGTATTACAACAATACAATAACTTACCACTGAGAAGTTCAAGACCAATATCTGGCCCCTGTGGCTCCCTCCTTTCTCAGTAAGTACTTGGATCTCACTTATGAGAATCCCCAAGGACCCAGTCGAGTACATCCTCTGTGATGCTCTTAGGAATTGGCAAGGCTGGCACCTCTAAATTTAACTAGGATTGCTCTACATGTCTCAGGATTCAGAATAAATCCATCCTTTGTGTGCAAACTCAAATAGTAGCATGCAAATCACCTATTTCCACTTTAATGTCTTGTATCAAATTTCTGGGTTCCAGTGGAATTCGTATTTCCACCAGCTCTATTCTTCAGGTATTTTGTAATGCTTTTTGGAAGGGAAACAAATGAAGCCATGAGCATTACCAAAGTAGACAAGCAAAAAAAAATACAGCATTGTCTCTATGACTGGGCCAAAGTGCTATTGTCCTTGACAATCTTTATCACTATTAGCATGGGACAGATCAGATCTTGTCTTCCAAAAATGAAAGGTAACCAAGTCTAATCTAGGTATCTTTCCATCAAGTCAACCATTGTGTGAAGTAAATACACCTGGGAAAATGAAGGCAAGGGCTCTCCAGGGACAGAGGTCCACAACCTTGACACCAGGACAGAACTAAATCAAGATGATACTTTTTAGTGGTATACTGGGATTACTGATGAAGAGGACCAGAAGGCAGCATTGTCTCCACTGACGAGAACTAGCACCGAGCAGTGCTTCCTATTGGGTGTCCAATGATGATTTGAAATAGGTATCCAAATAATTCTTGTTCACTTAAGGTAGATATTTCTAGGTGTGAGGTATGTGAAAGAAATAAAAAATAAAGTCATGTAAATCAGAGAAGTCCAATCCTAATGGGTTGGATTAAAATATTGTTAGGGATGCATATACATCTATCTATATAGTGTAAGCTGTATATTTTGTGATTTTGAAGAACTAAAAACAAAGTAGATGTTTTCATTTGTTCATCAATTAGGGAAAGACAACACACACACACACACACACACACACACACACAGAAAGATCCTATGAAAGCCAATAGCTAACAGTCAAATACATTACAAATCTTGCTTCACAGAGCTTCATACGGCATTCTGGTTATTACAACTATTTTATTGAGAAAAATAGAAAATAATTAGAAAATAATTTTATTGATTTTAGAAAGAAAACAAAATTCGTAAGAGCCAAGTGATCTACCTAAAGTCACACAGCTAGGCATCTGAGACATAATTCTAAATCCAGTTTACATGACACCAAATCCAGCTTGTCATGGAATATGATTGCAAGGGAAGAAATGAAGAATATGAAAATTCAGGGTAGCATGAGAAGTCTTCTGTGCGTTGTGAGAAGTCTTCTATGTGCTGATAGAGGAAATAAGCAGAATCAAAAAGATACTACATCGATGGCTGCAATAGCATAAAGGAAAATAACAAAAACTAGGACTACATTTTTCGCTCCAAGGGAGAGATGTGATAGTGTACTACTCTTCATTCTTGGCAGAAATGGAGAATGACCAAGATATATTATCTTGGTCGATTGACTTGGCATTTGATTTTACGAAACTGCTCACCACGCATACATTTTTTTATTCTTTCTCATAGGATATAGCTTAGTGGAAACTGAGTTAGGGATATATATGGAAAGGAACTTGATGTCAAAACTTAAGATATAGAAATAAGTTGTAAATGATTGCAACAAAAAGAAAATTTAATTAAAAAAAAGAAACTGGGCTAAAATAAGAAAAGAATATTAGGGACCAACACCATCTAATTCAATTCCCGTTACAGAAAAGGAAAGAGACCTAAAAAGGGGGAAATGATTTGCTCAAGATCACAACACAAAATAATAGAGTGGACTCAAATTCGAGTCTCCTAACTCCAAAAATGTTTTCCCACTGAACTATACTGCTAATCAGGACAGAAGACTCAAATCTTCAGTTTGTAGAATTATTGAGCCTTCCTCTATACATACCAGAAAGCCCTCTCCATTCAAATGTAAATTCCTTGAGTACCTTCTTCAAGAACAAAGGACAAACATCACCATCATCATCATCATCATCATCATCATCAAATTTCTTGAGGGCAAAGAATGTTATCTTTTTTTATTCTTCAACATTTAACAAAGATTTCCTATTTTCTTGATATTCATGTTACCAGTTCTTAGCACATTGTCTAGCATATAGTAGGTTCTTAATATATTTTATTTAATTGAGTTTATTGTAGAGGGTAAGAGTCTGAGGAGCTAATCAATAACCACATCATTCCAGATCTTACAGGGAGTCTATTTCAGCATAAATTGACTAGTTAAAAAGACCAATGATGAGGCGGCTAGGTGGCGCAGTGGATAGAGCACCAGCCCTGGAATCAGGAGGACCTGAGTTCAAGTCCGACCTCAGACACTTAATAATTACCTAACTGTGTGGCCTTGGGCAAACCACTTAACCCCACTGCCTTGCAAAAAATAAAAATAAAAAGACCAAGATCAAGTGTGTTTGAAAGCTCTGAAAGCTTTCAACAAACTGAAAGAGACCATTAGGAGACATATTAAGACAAATATTTAGAACATCCTCCCTAAATCAAGGGGTTTTAGGGAACTGTTTCTCAAGGGGAAGCTAAAAGAAAGAAAAAGCATTTTAAGAAGCTTTATAAATAACTCATTTGAACCTCTCAATAATGCTGAAAGGTGTGATTATTATCCCCATTTTACCACTGTAGAAATTGAGGCAGAGATTAAGTAATTTTTCCAGGTTCATACAGATAGTTAAGTGTCTGAGGCTGGATTTGAAATCAGATCTGACTCCAGGTCCATCTCTATCCTCTGGCACCAATTTCCCTCTAAAGACTCTTTTGTGCAGTACATAGGCAAGGAAGAGAGAAAAGACAGGAACCCAATACAATCCTATGGAGAACAAAAGCATCTCAGGGTCGTGGCTTTTTTGTCAATATGTTCATTTTTCTTCTTTATAGTTTTTAAAAAAGTAAACAACAGGATTCATTGTTCAGAACTAAACAAAGTGATTTTCCCAAGCACAGGTAACCCTGGTAACTCCTCAGAAAACATCAGTGTTCCTATTACTACTGTAATTATATATATATATATATATATATGTTACTTCCATACATGTACTCTATTGCTCTGCCAAAATGGCAGGCCTTCTTTCTTTTCTCATTACAGCACTGCATCCCCTATCTCCTTAATGGCTATTCCTCATGGCAGTCCTCTCCTTACCCTTCATCCTCCTTAGAAATACTCAGTGTTTTCCCCCCAAGACTCCCTTCTTCAGGCACCATCTTCTTAGGGGAAGGCTTTTCTGATCCTCCTAGAAGCTAATGCATAGCAAGCACTTGATAACTATTTGTTTGAGCCCACTGCTATAGCTTTATAAAAGCTGTTGAACTCTGATGAGCCTCAGAGAGGGGTATATGTGGATATATGTTCTCTAAGTCTATCAAAATTTGACTGACTACAGAATGCTGAATCAGAGACATTCTCTCTGCTTTCACTATTCCTAAATTCTAAAAGAAATCATCAGCATGGCTGTGGCTAAAGTCTCGAGTTTTTATTGAATATAGAAAAGGACAGCCAACAACTACAAAGCTTTGATATTTGACTTCCTTTAAAGTTATTTTGGTTGTTTTTCCATTTAAAACTTCTTTATGTGGTCTGTTGGGCTGGGGGTGGGGGGAGAAGGGAATGAAGGCAGGAGGCATCATAGGATGGTAGGTATCCAACTAGAAAGAATCTCAGAATACACAAAATACAATCCTTTCAATTTTAGAGATGAAGAAACTGAAGGCCAAGAACATACTTGGTTAACTCTGGTTTTCTGGCTCCAGATCTAGCCAGTGTGCCACCACTGTCTTTGGAACAATGAGGATAAGGAAGGAAGAAGGCAAAACTCTGCAGGAAAAACTAGCCATGTTGAGGAATTTTTGGTTCTAGTCCAGTTTACTCCTGTTCACTTGAAAAAGATCCTTCATGGCCTTTCCTTGAAGTATGAACAATCAGGAACTTTTGATTTCCTGGAAACTCCCTCTACAGAAGCAAATCGCCACCTGTCTAAAGTGGACTGAACTTAAAGACTATTAACTATGGACACAAACTAATTTAAGTGGTAGAGACAGTACTCATCCAGAACTCTATCCCTTAAATCCCATTGCCAAAAGCTGACAGGGTTCAATCCCATCAGTTCTGGAATGGGATGACTAAGGGTTTGCTCTGCATATCATTGTCATTGAAAGAAACTCCTCCTTGAATAACTCAGTGGGATCAACTGTACATTACCAGCAGACTTCTGACTTTCACATAAGCTTTAATACCTATCCAAATGGTTATATTAAATAGGTATCACCATTGTGACAATTACGGGTTTTTTTTAAGGTTTTTGCAAGGCAAACGGGGTTAAGTGGTTTGCCCAAGGCCACACAGCTCTAGGTAATTATTAAGTGTCTGAGACCAGATTTGAAACCCAGGTACTCCTGACTCCAGGGTTGGTGCTTTATCTACTATGCCACCTAGCTGCCCCATGACAATTATATTTTAATAAATGTTTGCGGAATTGGGTTTTTAATTCCAGGGGATTAAGTTTCATATTTGAGAATATAATCAGTTTTTCCATTCAATTAGGTATAATAGTCTGAAAAAACAAAATTCTAGAAAAACTGAAAAGCGTATGTAGGAAAAAAAGTATAACAGGTCCCATATATGCCTATGAATCAACTGATCTAGCTTCTATGTATTAGAAATGCAGAGGATGTATCTCAAGAAGTATCAAAAAGTTCCTTCCTTTTGTTTTTTCCTTTCTGTCCCATCTCCATTGTTCAGACTCCATCTTTCTCTCAGAACTTAGTTTTACACAAATATTCTTTTCGGCAAATGTATGATTATCTGTAAGGGGTGAAAGTATGTACCAGGATGCTTATCTTGGACCACCCTAAGGAGAGAGAGGAATCTGGGAAACATGTCCATGTGGTAGATATACCTGCTGTAGTTTAAATGAGCTGTCCACACTCTCAGAGCCAAAATCAATAGAAAAACTAGGATTCTGGCTGTTTATTCGTGGGAATACGCAGCATTTTTCCTCACTTCTAACTATCCCAATCAAACACAATTTTCTAATTTTTTTGGAACTAAGGTACACTCTGAAGTTTTATTCCCAACTCCTAAATTTGATACTGTTTCTAGTAAAGTGTTAATGGAATGTTAGAAGTTTAGCTGACCTCTATTCTGGGCAGTGTGAATGAAAACTGCAGGAAACCTAAGAAAAATTAGCAATGTGCCTATCGGTGCTACTCAAAGTTCACAAAGACACCTTTTCTCCCTTCTCAGCTGGAAATGTTTAAGGGAAGCTGGCCCATAAACTCACTTCTCCCTCCTCTTTTTTTTCCACACGATTTCCTACTTGAGATGTACAAAAACAATTCTAAAAGGAAGCTGAAAATTTTCATCTCAGGCTGTAATAACACAATACTTTGTTTTATTTAGCATATTTTATTCCAAGTACCTTGAATGAGATTATCAACACTTCCAATTTGCAAATCAAGGTAACAAAGAAAAAAAAAAATAAGTCATTTAGTGTTGCCAAACATTCATAAACCAGAAACAAGAGTCAGAAGTATTAACAGAGTCTTCAAATATCTAGAGATTATTTCTTTACTAAGAAAACAAAATAAATGGACACTCTCTTTTATACATAGCAACAGAGAATATATATTAATTATCAAATATCACATTTAAGGCTCAGACTTTTATTCACAATAGAGCTTTAGCCACAAAAATAACCCTAATTAAACAAATAGGCTTCTATGGAGAAATATATATATATATATATATATATATATATATATATATATATATATATATCAGGTCAAAAGGAAATATCAGATATGAAAAATAATGAGTTAAATCCAAATCCAGTTATGTAACTAAAGCAGCCTATACTCCTATCCATAACAAGTCAGAAAAATGCAAAATCCCTGAGAATCCTAGCTTCCTATTACTGATTGTTATGCGGATAGAATTCTGAATGGTCTGAATTTACAGCCCTCAATTCTGCCTGTTGTAATGATGCTCAGGTCTCCTTTATCTTCTTGATTAAAGCTTATAGTCAGAACATGAACATCAGGGAGAATTATGGCTTGAATTCACATAACAATAACATTTACAGATCCAGAAGATTATGGAGAACCTGCCTCAAAGCAATACAGGACATAGCACTGGTATCAGCAGGAATGCTCATTACTGAACGGAGCAGCTTCTTGATGATGTTCTTCAGGCACTGGTAGGCTTCATTCAAGTCGCGGTCAAACAACTGTCCCTCCAGTTGTAGGGCCATATGACTGCAGATGTTTCTAAACTCCACACTATCCTTTAAAAAAAAATAAAGCAAAACCAAAAGACAATAAGTTAAAACAAGGTAAAGTAAAAAATGGATTCTATCAAATTCACATCCTGACCAGGATTAAATAAAGCAAAACCAAAGCTAGGAAGTCAATACAAGATAACAAAGTAAAACTGGATTCTACCAAATTCAAATACTGAACCACTTTGAACAGGAAAGGAGGAATATGTGTAAACTTGTATTTTTTTTTTACTATATTTCAATATAATTGATTTCCTTTGTAATCCTATATATTTTATATATTTAAAAACATTTTTCTTATAAAGATTCACAAGTTTCATCAAACTGCCAAGGGGATCCAGACATAAAAAAGGTTAAGAAACCATGACCAAGAGTGAATTTTTTCAGTGGTCTATGGAGCAATTTAATATTTCTGATTTTTTTTAATATACTATGGGGGTGCCCATCATTTGAGAAATGGCTGAACAAGTTGTGGTATATGTTTGTAATGGAATATTAATGTGTAAAGAATGACAAGCAGTATGATTTCAAAAAAAATTCTGGATTTACATAAGCAGAACCAAGAATCACTATACCAGTAAGAGCAATATTGTAGGATGAACAATTCTGAATGACTTAGCTATTCTCAGCAATACAATGATCCAAGTAATCCCAAAGGATTCATGAAAAAAATGCTATCCACTTCCAGAGAAAAACCAGATAGCATCTGAACACACACCTACAGATACTATTTTTTCACTTTTTTTTTGGTTCAAGATTTCCTCCACAAAATGATTAATGTGGAAATATGTTTTACATGATTGTATATGCATAACCTGTATCAGACAGTTTACTGTCTCAGGGAGAGAGGAAGAGAAGGGAAGGATAAATTTAGAACTTAAAACTTAAAAAAAAAAAGAAATGTTAAAAATTGTTTTTATATGTAATTGGGGGAAATCTATTTTAATTTATTATGAACATTCCAAATACTATCCCCATATATAAAGAACAGAAAGCGGGGTTGATTAAAAACTACAAACTTCTATTTTGTACAGTTTGTTTCTAAATTGTATTAATTTAACAAAGTAACAGTAAAACTAATATTGACAGTATCCTCTTCTCAATTGCTTGATTATATTTTTAAATATTTCATTGGCATTTTCTTTCTTCTTTTTTGCTTAAAAACTTACTCACAATAACAACCCCAATCTCCCATCCCTAAAGCCTTCCCTTTCCAACAAATGGGTATAAATAAGAAAAAGTTAAACACTTTTACTGTTTGGAAATTTATCTCAGTCTATACATAGAGTCTATCACTTTTCTGTCAAGAGATGGGAAACATACTTTATCATAGGTTAACTATGATTTTAGAGCTTGGAAGAATGGAGGGAAATGACTATTGCTTCATTTGCTGCTTGTGTTCCATGACCAAGAGCACAGAAATTTGTCTCCCTCAGTACTCAATGTGAAATATGCACTTATTAAAAGTGCTTTTTGACTGAATTTGACATTTTCCCCCCAATCTGCATTTGAAAAACCAAGCTTCCGTACAAAAGGAAACCAGAGTCAAGGCAACAAGTAAACAGACTTTCAGAATAGTCAGATAATAAAATGTACGGCTAACATGTGCCTAACAGCCAGGTTCTAAAAACTAAAAATACCTTTAAAAATAGATTTTACAGGCTTCACAGAACTCCTAATATAATTCAAATTTTACTTAGAAAATCTCAGAGAAAACATCTTTGGGGAAGTCTCTCTGCTCTCCCCCTCCCTCTCTCCACACTCATATGGACACAGAGGGAGACACACACACACACACTCACAGACTTCAGCTGCTAAACTATATTGGCTGCCTATACCCTCGGGAAACTTTGGTCTCTGATGAGTTCTACAAGACTCTATTTTACTATTTTGGTATTTCCTTCCAATTCCCTCTAAAATATATTAAAGGTCAAAGAAAACAAATTAATGGGGGAAGCCTTTCCATAGGATTATTAGGACCCAAGTCAGAGAAAGAAAAACAGGTGATTGTCTCTCTTCCTTTCCATAATTGAGAAAAGCCAAGTTTGGGGGGCCCCTATTCAGTAATGACCTTAAGCTGAAACCCCTACTGTTTTCATTGCAGAACAATGGAAGTCCACAGAGATATCATTTAAGGAACAAGAGTATTAACTGGCCCATATTCTTGTTAGAGACTCACATAAAAAATATTTGTGATGATTTCATTTAAAGTGTTTTCCATTCAGCCCAGGAGCATATCCCTCCCAACAGCTTTTGTTTGTCAAATCCCATATGTTCACCCAGACAAGTTAATATCCTAGATGGTGATGGGAACCTCCTTGCCAAAATTAGAACTCCCTGGTTTTTTGCTTTTTGGGTTTTTTTTTACATTTTGATGAATTAAAGCCTGGGTTCAGCCTGTCCTTAATGTTGATGACAATTTCTGAAACTGAATATGAAATGTTGAGCTGTGAGAACCATAACACATGGCCATCCTTGTTATAACATGATGAACTGGAAAGGTGTCCCTCTCGATATCTCCTCCAGCCAAGTTTTTTGGTACAAGGAAGCAAATCTTAATGTTCATCTCAGAAGACCTCTTTTTTTCTTTTTTTCCCCCTAAATACATTTTTTTGACCTTTGTTTTCTATCACCGTTTTATATCACCTACATTTCCCCAATATACTCTACTTCCCTAACAATCATCCCCTAAGAGAAAGTAACTACCAAGTCCAACCAAGACAACCAGTATCACATTACTTGCATTATTCCACAACCAAAGACTCAAAAGTCTCCACAAAATGTGGGGAGGAGTGTCTTTTGTTATTTTTTCTATGGGGTTGAACTTGATTATTCTAATTTCACAGCATTCAGTTTCAATTCTCTTATCATTATTCATTGTGTCTATTATTTTTCTGGATCTACTTATTTCACACTTTGTATCAATTCATATAGAATCTTCCTATGCTTCTCTGTATTCATCATATTCATTTCTTCTAACAGTCATATTCCATTCCATTTGTTTAGCATTCCCCAATCAGGTATCTATTTCATTTCCTTACAATACAAAAAAGTGCTTCTGTAAAATTCTGTGATAAATGAACGTCTTTTTTTTTAATCATTTAAGTACTGATTACTTTCTGCAATACTGACTCTACCTTCTGAACAGAGGCTAAAGATAATAATAGTAACTTTGGTGACTTGATAAAGAATAACTAAAAAGAGCTGTCTGTGATCAGTTCCAATACACAAAGCTGTGAATTATTTACCTGTTTCAACAAGAGTGGTAGTCAGCCCATAGTCATAAAAGCCTCTAAACCTAGTCTGGAGTCATTCTCAGATGCTCTGAATCCAGTATCCTCTTAGGTCAGGTTTGATATAACAAAAGGTAACATTTAAAAAGACAGAGGAAGCTGACAGACTGGGAGTCAAAAAATGATCTGCCTACAGTTGGCTCTTTCTGATACTCTATGGGTGTCAAGAAGCATAGGGAAGAGGAGAGAAAAGATTGAATATTTCAAGAGTGATCTTAAAAGACTAAAAGGTTTAGTATAAGGAATGAGTATATTTTGCCAGGAACTGACTGTGGCTGAATTTGATCTTGGGTCTTTCTGACTCTGGGTCAAATGCTCTATCAATTATACTGCCTCTAATGAATTTTAAATCATCTTAAATCTCCAGTTCCCTCTTCTTTCCCTAACGACTAAAAAGCAATCCTGAGACAGATAATCCTAGCATCGGCAGCTAACTCAAGAACATTAAGAGGACCTGTGGCTGGTTTTCCAATTAAAGTGCTTTCCTGTAACTTTGCCTTCCACTAGGGAGATGCCCAGAAGATTTGAACCTGAACTCAGTGTCTCAGCTCCAAGTTCAAAATGATATCCAGAGTGTTCCATAGTCTCCCATGAATCTTCATGCCCTAAAAAATTATCATAAGATGATGGGATTCTTTGAGTACCTCATTTATTTCTATATCTGATATTTGGGCTTCTGTAAGTACATTGCAATGAGTTATTGTTTGATTTTTTAAAAAATATTTTCCAACATTCTTATAAAGCACTTTTTTGGTAGAGAAATAAATAGCTGCCCTATACTCAGTGTGTTGGTAAACAACTAGCTCTTTTGGGGGGGGGGAGTATGAATGTACAATTTCATGTTCAATCTGTATTATTACCATTTTCTCCACCACTTTCTTAAGTCTAGATAATCAAGAAAACAATAAATCAAGTCTTAACTTGTACCATATGCAAATTTGTGAGAGGTAGGTGTTCAAACTGAAAATTGGTTCTTGAGGGTTGGTTAGAGCAGGCTCCAGTAAACTCTTGCACAAGGAGAGCAATTCTAAAAAGTTTTATTAATCCCTTTGACAAAGAACCTAGACATGAGCCAAGCTTTGTCTCTAAGAGTGAGAGAAGAGTCAGGTTCCCTAATAGACTGCTTTTTGTTAGCCCAAAGCAGAAGTCCAATAATAGGGAAAGGGTGGCCCTATTGGATATATGATTTAAGTAAGTCAGATGGGCCCTGCTCTTAAATGAATTTATATTCTATAGGGGAAGGAAGGAGAGGTTGAGGAGAGAAGCTGCTGTAAAATGTGGCTAATGAGTGGAAGAGAAGAATAGGATTTCAAGAATATATTCAATTCAGCGAACACTTACTTAAACATCTATTTTTGTGAAAAGCACCATTCAGAGTGCTGGTCTTGGGATAACAAGACTCATTTTCCTGACTTCAAAACTGACTTCAGACCCTTACTAGCTGGGTGACCCTGGGCCAGCCAATTAATCCTACTTGTCTCAGTTTCCTCATCTGTAAATTGAGCTGAAGAAGTAAATGGCAAACCACTCCAGTAGTTTTGCCAAGAAAACCCCAAATGGTGTCATGAAGAGTCAGACACAATGCAAAACTCCTGAACAATATTTGATGCTAGGGACACAAAAGTTGAAAAATAACAACAGTTTCTATCCTCAAAGAGCCTAAACTATTCAACCGCATGCATGAGTTCTTAGTCTTCTGTGTGTCACAGACCCTCTCGGACAATCTGGTGAAACCAGTGGACTCCTTGGAATATTTTTAATTGTCTCCAATAAAAAGCACTAAGAATGAAATCAATTATAATGAAATACAGGCATCAAGACAGTTTTTAAAAACAAGTTCATAGGGAGAGCCAGGTTGTACAGTAAATAGAGCACTTGCCCTGGTGTCAGGATGATCTGAGTTCAAATCTGACCTCAGACACTTAATAATTACCTAGCTGTGTGTAACCTTGGGCAAGTAAGATTGCCGAGCAAAAAAAAACAAAAAAAAAAGTTCACTGGTCCAAGTTATTATATAAGGATATGGCATATTCCAGATAAGTTTAATTGTTAAGAAAGTGGGAGAATCAAACATAGTGATCTAGGAGAGTGGTATCAAACTCAAATAGAAACTTGGCTAACTAATCCATACATTAAAAATGCAGGGTTCAGGGGCAGCTAGGTGGCACTGGCCCTGGGAGGAGGACCTGAGTTCAAATCTGATACTTAATATTTATTAGCTATGTGATCTTGAGCAAGTCACTTAATTCCATCGCCCCACAAAAACAAAAAAAATTAAATTAAAAAAGTTTTTTTTAATTTAAAAATGCCGTGTTCTGTTTTGTGGTGCAGAGGGTAGAGCACAAGCCCTAGAGTCAGTGGGGCCTGAATTCAAATTTAACCTCAAGACACTCCACACTAGCTGTGTGACCTTGGAAGTCAATTAACCTGAATGCCTCATATTTAGACCCATCTCCAGTCATCCCGATCCATCTCTGTCCACTGGACCCAGATGCCTCTGGAAGAGAAAAATGAGGCTAGGGAATTGGCACTGCACCCCCACACTCAAATCCAATTCATTTGTATGTCGTGGCATCATCTTCCTAATGTCATGCTCTTCTTTGAGACAAAGGACAACTATCCTCATCTTATTTTATTTTGCTCCATTTTTCCCCAATACATTCTAATCTAGTTTGGGCAATTCTGGGAAGTGATGTGTGCTTTGGGTTTGAGCCCTCTGCTCTAGGAGAATGTGAGGAGGGATGGATTACTTTCAGCTAAGGGGATGAAGAAAGGCTAAGCTAAACTCCTTAAAAAAGGATCTCAGTCAACAATGAAATTAGGAAGGAGTATTTTCAAGACAAAGAAAATAGGCTATGTGATGAGCAGAGAGATGGGTATGTGAGATCAAGGAAAGACTATCCTACTTGGCTAGGATGTAAAAAGAATAAAGAATCATATGAAATAAGACTGGCAAGGTAGGTCTCAGGTGAACTCTAGGGCAGTCTTAAATGCGCAACATGGGCAGAGAAAATTCTCAAAGGTTTTTTCCTCACTAAGATATTCAACTTCTCTTCTAGAAGAGCTCTCACTTCACTGTCCTCTCTTCCCAACCTTGTTTCATATCTTGCTGATTAGTTCAAGTTTGGACCACTCTCTGCTCTCAAACCCCTATCCCACTTGTCTTTCTGACAAACCCCAACCCCAATCCTGGCTTATATCCCTATCAGCAGCCAGAGAAATCCCAAATTTCTGTTATCTAATTTCACCTATGCCTTCACTGCCTCCAGGCAATCCTTCCATGATTGACCATGGCATTCTTACAACATCCATTAATTCAAACCTCTCAATAGCCTCCATTTTCCTTCTTAACACACTCATACTACTCTTCTCAACAACACCAACCTTTGTGTTTTTACTAGACCCTCTGCTCTTCAAACCCAACCCCTCTACCAATTATACCCTAAATCAAAGTCTCCCTTATTTGCTGGTATTTTTTTTTTTTGCAAGGCAATAGGGTTAAGAGGCTTGCTCAAGGCCACACAGCTGGGTCATTATTAAGTGTCTGGGGCCAGAATTTAACTCAGGTCCTCCTGACTCCAAGGTCGGTGCTCTATCCACTGCGCCACCTAGCTGCCCCTATTTGTTGGTATTCTTGATAACTAAACATGCTTCAGTCTATTCTTTTTAGGTTTTTTTTGGTAAGGCAAACAGGGTTAAGTGACTTGCCCAAGACCACACAGCTAGGTAATTATTAAGTGCCTGAGACTGGATTTGAGCTCAGGTATTCCTGACTCCAGGGCCGGTGCTTTATCCACTATGCCACCTAGCCGCCCCTCAATCTATTCTTTCAAGCTATCATCCTCCCTTTCTTTTCCTCTTCCACTCCTGTCTCCCCACACAAATTCCTTAAAAAAAAATAAGGCAATCTACAGTGATTTTCTCTAACGCCATCCTAATTCAGGTAATATTTTTTTTTGCTTGTAGTAACATTTGCTTGTAGTAACCAGGGCACTTGTTACTACTCGCAAGGTGGTATAGCCTGAAAAAATAGTTGCATCAAAAGAAAGTTTTGTTTGGTTGCCCCCCAAAAAAAGTCACAAATAAAATCAATGTTAAGAAATAAGGTACTCCCAATTAATGGGTCTAAGACTCAAAGAGATTCATCCTTCCAAACAGGTCAGAGCTGCAGGTGTCATTCTTCCAAAGTATACGGTAAGGAAGGGTTTCTAGCCCGTTCACCCTTTCTGTCTGATCCAATCTGATCAGTTGTGCTTCCAACCCCTTAGGATACAAATTCCCTAGGAAATAAATTATACTCAGCTAAGGCTACTTGAATCAGAACTCAGGATAATATAGGGGTGAAAGGGAGACAAATGAGGGTACCACCAGTTAACTATGCTCCATTGGTCTATCAATGTGTACGTTATGTAGACTTTTAGGATTTTAATACATAAAATGCCCATGGAAAGAATATATGTGTGGAAGCTTGCCTTAGAAATGGACCTGAAAATACATACACACACACACACACACACACACACAAAATCAATTAAAGAATATGGACAAAATGAACTGAAAGTTATTGGCTGTGACTCTGGGCAAGCCACTAACTATATGTCTGCTGCAGTTTATAAAATGCAAATAAAAATGACACTTCCTGGTTTATTTGTGGAAATCAACTGAGATAATATTTTCAAACCATTTTGCCAACCTTAAGGTTTTACATAAATGATTGCTAACATATATAAGAAATGTGTATAAATAAATACATTTATTTCCTATACATACTGTGTGTGTGTGTGTGTGTGTGTGTATTTCCAGCTGTCTATTCCAAAGGCAATATTCAGTCTGATTATCTGTTGGATCTAAGTTCAGGTCTATCTATGAAAGTCTTTTTATTCATTTTACTGTGTTAACCACTATTTTGGGGGGCTCATTCTACTTTTATTTTAAAGACAACCCTAGAAATACAGTAGATTTCAGGAAAGCAAAACCACTGGCACTTACATCTTCACCAAATCAACATGAAAAGTCAGGTTTTTGTTTTTTAAACAAATAAACCAAAGCCTATGCTTTTAAAAATGTTTCTCTCCCTATAACCTATGTCTCTGGGTTTTAAATAAAGGTGTCCTAGCCTGCTGCTCACTGCCTGCACCCTTTTCTGGGAATTTTGGCCATGAACTCAATTACTATCCAATATGTGACCTCAAGACAAAAAAAGGACCCGAATATGTACACCCAAACGATAATAGAGAAGCTAAAACGACATCTGGCTAATATTGACCAAAGAAACAAGAAAAAGTATCAAATCCCTTAGGAAAGGCTATTTAAACTCTCCAAAGAGTCTTAGTTGCCCTTTTGTCCCACATTCCCTATAAGTTATTTGTATGGTGAATGTTCCAAAGATCTGCCAGCTCATATATCTCTACACCAGCAGTACTGCAGAGTCGATCTTGCTTAATTATAATTTCATGTTTAATCTAAGTGTATGATTGACCCCAACTGTGCTCTTCAGCCTATCCACTCAAATCTTAGTAGGTATTTATTATAGGGAGCCCACTCATTTTCTTTAGCCCACTGAGTCTCAGATGGAAAACTGGAAAACTGATAAGGGTTCAATTCCTTTTCTCTTGATCATTTTCCCCCCAATGTTAAGAAACTCATATAAATGATGGAGCTTGAATTATCATGAAATCTCACCCAAATTTAACAATCAGCATATGGGCCAACCTTTGTCTTGGCAGTATAACTTGTAGGGCTTGGTTAATTGGAAAGAATTTAAATGATAGGCACCCAAAGAAGCAAAGCCCCAAGAAAACTCTACCCAATCTGAGAGACCTTCCAATTTGAATTCTCCCATCTGAGACCTAAATGAACCCTCATTTCAGCTGAGCTTTTCAGGCACCTATTTGACATGCAAGTCATTTCTTGACATTTCTTTTATAGGTTGATACTTGTGGCATGATTCATGCGTTTTATGAAGATATTTCTAGAATTCATGTGCAGCAAAATATATAAGGCACTCCTTATAGCTGAACTATCAAGTTCAGAAGAAAGGTCAGGGTAAGGGAAGGTACCCTATTGAAAGCAGTTTGTGTCTACTCAGAGAGGTTGCCTAAAGAAAACAATATCAACAGAACCAGTTTTAAGGTTGAATCACTGAAACCAGCATAATCTATGTTAGTAACAACACCCTTATTTACAATTTTATTTCAAAATTAAGAGTCCCATCATTAACCAAAACAATGCAATTAGACATAGAAATGGGTTTTTGTGCTATAAAAGAGCAGGATCACAGAATCAATATGGCAGAAAGGATGAATGGGAGCTGTAAGAAAACATTTCCAAGGATGACTACAGAAGAGGGACAGCACTGTATGAAAAAAAAGAGCTAATCATTGAGTCAAGAAAGAACTGATTCAAATACTATCTCTCACATGTATGAGTAGAGACAGCAATTTGCCCCGATTCTGAGTCCTATGTAAATTGAAGTCATTATATGTAATAGTAATATAAATTATTATAAATATATAAATTAGAATAAAGTTATATATCATATAATAGTTATATAAAGTGATATACACCACATATTAGTGGCACAACAGCTCAGAACCATAAACTTAAGAGCTGGAAAGAACATTAAAATCCAACTTCCTTTATTTTACAGATGAGGAAACTGAGGCCTAAAAGGATTACGTGATTTGCCTAAGGTGATACAAGTAGTAAGTAGCAGAGTCAAAATTCAAACCCAGGACCTCTTTTGCCAAATCCAGTTCCCTTTCTACTATACGCAATACCTCGAGCATACCAAAATAGTAAAGGACAACAGAGACTTTCTCCTGGAATTAGCAGGGTATCTATTAAAAAAAAATAAGCCAGAGGAAAGCCTCCAGATCTTGGATAGACTCTCTCAATAGAAGCTAAGCTTGAAGTAATCATTTCATTTTTTGTCTCTTTATTTCCAGTGTCTGGTACAATGTCTGGTATTTGTTGATTATGAAAGATTTACAGAAAACATGGAAGGCACAAGTATTCTATGATTGTCAATTCAGAAGAATTCACACCAATAAAATCATGACTCCATCTAAAGAATCCATGGAGATGGCACTTGATTCTGGAACCAGGGGACATGAGTTCAAATTACACTTCTGACACTCATGTGATAGCTAAGGAATTGACCCTAACTACTTAACTATTATTATCTCATGTGATCGTCATAACAGTATGTGAGAGGTATTACCCCCATTTTGCAGATGAGGAAACTGAGGCAAACAGGTTAAGTGACTCACCCAGGGTCTCAAATCTAAAAATTTGATGCCAAATTTGAACTTAGGTTGACTCCAGGCCTGGCTCTCTAACCACAGTGCCATCTAGTTGTTTGTCCTAATTTCTTGGTGCCTCAATTTCCTCCCTAGATAGTCAGTATTTTGAACTCCCCCCCCCCCAAAAATGAACGTTACCCCATCTCGGATATATTCGGAGAAATTTAAAGAATGAAAAATTTCTTCCACGGGCCCCTACAACAACCAAAGTCATCACCCTCTGTAGTCAAAGAGAAATAAGGGAGAAAAAAATTGTTTTTAAATCAATTATGGAATATGAATTCTACAAGTCTCCCTCAGACTATATAGAATCTATAATTGACATATCTGAAGATTAAAGGCCAAAGTCTAGCATATCAACACTATGACTGAAATAGATCAAAAATGTATGTTCTGGAGTCACAGGACCTGGGTTCAAATTCCAACTCTATTTAAAACCTTCCCAGTGCAAGTTTCAGTTTCCTCATAAATATTACAAAAGCACTGGACTAGATAACTGCTAAGGTCGTTTAAAGCTCCCAACCTGGAACTTACAATATTTGCCTTCCGTAGGAGTTGAACACTGTGCATGGGAAAAAAGGTCAGCCTCAAGACTGGGTTATGGCCATGCAAAAAATGAGGCTCCATGATATTGCCTGCTGGGGCGACCCCAAATTACAAGGAAAAGGGGCCACAGCCCTGGAGTCAGGAGTACCTGAGTTCAAAACCAGCCTCAGACACTTAATAATTAATTACCTAACTGTGTGGCCTTGGGCAAGACACTTAACCCCACTGCCTTGCAAAAAAAAAAAAAATACAAGGAGAAAACCAAGCCTGGGGCAATTCCCCGAGAACAGCAAAGGGAGGAATCTGCCTGTTCAAGATTGAGACTCAAGCCTCTAGGGAGAAGCTGCTCATCCCAGAGTGTCCTTAAGATCGATTTTACTGTACAAAGTTCTATTTCATTTTCTTTCTGTCAATAGAACTTGGTGATATGAATGCTGGAAAGGGGGACAGTAAAATATGCTTCCAAACTATCATGATGGGATCAGAGAACTCAGATCCCCCTAGAACCCTCTGGGGTCAAGAGAGCCTCTAAAGGAAGGAGCACATGTAGCTAAAATTAGCACAAAGAACTAAATATTAGATTATTTCAAATATCAATTAGCAGGGCCCATATATCTCTTTTGGATCTGGGTCCTGAGAATCTTTTTTCAATTCCCTTCTCCCCCCTCCCCCACCAAGGGGAAAGGCTAAATTAAATAAATAAACAATAATTTAGTCCAATGTTTTAGTCAATTCCAAAGAACTTTAAAAAATTCTTAAGAATCAGAACTTCAGTCATTAGGTAGAAGTTACCTGAATGGTAGGAGGAAAAATTCCATTTCAAAGGACAGGTAATACTAACCCTTAAAGAAAATCAAAGGCAAAGCCTAAAGCTTTTTAAAAACATTAATAAAAAAATCTAGTTCGACACTTCCAGTTAGATAGTTTCACTACAACCTAGAAGAAAAGCACAGCTAATGTGATTGCTTAATAGCCAAATCCCAAGGACTCCAAGAGAACATCCAATGAATAAAAATGAGATGTGTACATGTGTACTATATCTCAAGCAGGGTATTTTTAAAAAAAATAAAAGTAAAAGATCATCTGAATCTATTGTCTAACTAAAATCTCGAAAAGATCAGAAGAATTATTAAAAATACAGAGACTACAAGTTGACAAAGGCAGAATTCTCACTGAAGTTAATTTTAGGATTTCAAAATTTGATTGTGACTTTGGGTTGGTGGCAAAAAAAATTTTCCGTGGGAACATATCTCAAATTATAATGTCAATGATATAATATGATTCAAATATTTTGTACAAACATTCATGCACAGGTTGAGGAATTTACAAGTCTCCCCCACCACCACTATTCTTGATTCCATTTTTAAGATCATTCCTTGAGTTGCCTCCATAATAAATCAGTCTGAACTTTATTTTTAACAACTCAATTTAGTAAATATTTATTGAGAACCTACAAATTCCAAGTATTATGTTAGGTATTGGAGGATACAAACATATATAACACATGGTTCCTATTCCCTTGGAATTTAAAGTTTCTCTTGCACATAAGAACTTTATCCATGTGGAATTCCAAAAAATCCAATTAGTTGCTCACCATAGGTATAACCATTTAATTTTTAGGGTAAGAAGGGACCTTACAGACCATCTCATGTCTAGTCCAAACCCTTTATTCTATGGATGAAGAAATGAAGAGATTTGTGATTTGACAGCCTCACCCAGAAAGTCAATGAGAGTCAGGAGAAGGTACAATTTTTCTGAATCATTTTGGGTCATTAAAAGGAAAAACATGCTCTATATCAGAGGC